>NC_092155.1:63304829-63344829 GCF_045791955.1 Oncorhynchus clarkii lewisi | reverse complement strand
TTCTGTTCCTGTTTCTCTCCATCCCTCTGCCACCCCTTCTGTTCCTGTTTCTCTCCATCCCTCTATCCCCTTCTGTTCCTGTTTCTCTCCATCCCTCTATCCCCTTCTGTTCCTGTTTCTCTCCATCCCTCTATCCCCTTCTGTTCCTGTTTCTCTCCATCCCTCTATCCCCTTCTGTTCCTGTTTCTCTCCATCCCTCTATCCCCTTCTGTTCCTGTTTCTCTCCATCCCTCTATCCCCTTCTGTTCCTGTTTCTCTCCATCCCTCTGCCACCCCTTCTGTTCCTGTTTCTCTCCATCCCTCTATCCCCTTCTGTTCCTGTTTCTCTCCATCCCTCTATCCCCTTCTGTTCCTGTTTCTCTCCATCCCTCTATCCCATTCTGTTCCTGTTTCTCTCCATCCCTCTATCCCCTTCGGTTCCTGTTTCTCTCCATCCCTCTATCCCCTTCTGTTCCTGTTTCTCTCCATCCCTCTATCCCATTCTGTTCCTGTTTCTCTCCATCCCTCTATCCCCTTCTGTTCCTGTTTCTCTCCATCCCTCTATCCCCTTCTGTTCCTGTTTCTCTCCATCCCTCTGCCACCCCTGCAGTTTCTGGCAAACTGCAGCAAACACGGTCGAGAGGAGAGAGTAAAGGAAAACTATGCCTCCGCAGCAAAGCATAGACGATCCAAACAGAGCTGGTCTTAGCTAGGATGATTTTAGTTTTGCTCACATTGTGGCTCTGGACAAAAGAGTCTGCTAAAATGTCTACAAGCTAATCCAAAAGTCTAATGTTTATATCAGGTCTGCTCCCATAGGCTTACACAGTGAACACTTTAATCTCAAACCCCTCCCTTCCTCTTCCCATGTTAATCTATTATGTAACAGGTGTTTGTTTGAAATGGTCCAATAGAGGGAGGAGCTAAGGCGGTACAGTACTTATCATAGAGATGTATAATGCTCAATGTCATTCAATGGTACTCACCATATCTGCTGATGGAGGTTCTGGAGATGCTGGCTGATGGCGGGATGTTGTAGGAAGAGGTCTGTTTGGGCACCAGAGCCACCACACAGCGGTCAGACACCTGCAACAACACAACAGAGAACATTTTGATAAGATAACAGGTTGAATCACCAATCTACAGGTGTACTGCTCACAGATAACATGTTGAATCACCAATCTACAGGTGTACTGCTCACAGATAACATGTTGAATCGTATGCAGTACACACTGATCTGCAATCCTGATTTGTCAAAGATATACAAATACATCCTCACATGACACATCATTTCCTCCCTCACTACCTCTATCCCTCCGTCCCTGTACTCTGTCACGTTCTCTCCATTCAGCTTCTTTCTCTACTCTCTCTAAAGCCATGTGGGATTTCTCTGAAGACCATCTCTGTAAGAAATGACTCAAACGCCGCCGTGATGACTGTGCTTGAGATCATCCTCATTGTTATTCCCATCACTCCCCAGCCATTAGGGAAATAAGGAACGGAGGGATGGAAGGGGGGAGCGGGTAGAAAGACGGTGTGAGGGCTTCCCACTGGCACGTCTAGCGAACAACCGCCTCCGCCTCATTGTCCTCACAGCAGTGGTGGCGGCGCTCCCTCCATGCAGCTCAGAGAGAAAGAGAAAGACAGAGAGAAATAAAGCCATAATAGTGACAGGGAAAGAGAGAGACTAAAAGTGGGGGGATTGTAAAAAAAGACAGAGAGAGTGAGACAAACGTGAGGTATGAGAGGATGATGAGAGGTATGGGAGGATGATGATAGGTATGGGAGGATGATGATAGGTATGGGAGGATGATGAGAGGTATGGGAGGATGATGAGAGGTATGGGAGGATGATGAGAGGTATGGGAGGATGATGAGAGGTATGGAAGGATGATGAGAGGTATGGGAGGATAATGTAAGGTATGGGAGATTCATGTGAGGTATGAGAGGAGGATTTGAGATATGGGAGGATAATGTGAGGTATGGGAGGATAATGTGAGGTATGGGAGTAGAATTTGAGGTATGGGAGGATGATGTGAGATATGGGAGGATAATGTGAGGTATGGGAGGATAATGTGAGGTATGGGAGTAGAATTTGAGGTATGGGAGGATGATGTGAGGTATGGGATGATGATGTGAGGTATGGGAGGACAACGTGAGGTATGGGAGAAGAATGTAAGGCATGGGAGGATGATGTGAGTTATGGGAGGATAACGTGAGATATGGGAGAAGAATGTAAGGCATGAGAAGATGATGTGAGGTATGGGAGGATAACGTGAGTTATGGGAGAAGAATGTAAGGCATGGTAGGATAATGTGAGATATGGTAGGATAATGTGAGGTATGGTAGGATGATGTAAGATATGGTAGGATAATGTGAGATATGGTAGGATAATGTGAGGTATGGCAGGGTGATATAGGAGGATGATGGGTCTGCTCTACTTCAGAAGAGAATCATTTCAACCTGGGCTCTCTTACTACCTCTGTCTTTTGTCTTGGAAGAGGCACCACTGTCTCTGTGTTCAGTCTCACCAAGTAACAGCCATAAAAGTTAGTGTTCTAAACAAAGCCACTTTCATTAGCTGTACATTTCCTCTACAGTGCACTGCTAATCATAGTTGTGAAGGTGTGTTTGTGTGCACTCTGTCAAACTGAATGGAACAAGAATGTCACATAAATACACCATTGTTCCTATCTGAAGCCTTCTCTGGCATTTGTAGCCAGCCCAGTGGATGGATTTGAGTTTGAGAGAAGTGAGAGAACAAGAAGGACAAACATCCAATGGTGTGAAAGCACCAAGCAGCCACAGGCTCAAAGAAAACCTCAAATTCTATTTGAAGAAAGAAAAATATTTATTTTCATGTCATATAGGAGGAGAGAAATAAGCTCCTTTCCCTGACCCCTCCTGACTTTTAGCCTCTACAATTCTTTGGCTGGGTCGCCTCTACTCTCTCCTCCTCTCTCCTCTTCTCCTCTTCTCTCTCCTCCCCTTCTCCTCTCCTCCCATTACTCAACTGCTAATAAAGTGGCCCCACGATGCACCTATAGGGGTGTCTCTCCCCTCATCTCTTTTCCCCCTCTCTCTATTCATCTCTCTTCTCCACCCCCCTCCCTGACTAATCTCTACCAGGCCATTAGTTGGGGTCACAGCCAGGGTTGGGGTAGAGGCCACAGCTGGCTACAGCTCCAGCAGACAGGGTCCACTCTAATAGCCACACTTGAGAGACACTTGAAAGGACAGAGGCTTAAGGATGATTCTTCTCAGAAATTGATGCCACACCGTCTGCCCTCTTAGAGGGAAATTAAAAATGCTCTTTGGAAACCTCTTTCCGTCAACTCTGGATTGTGAAGACCTCACTCTTCTTCCTCTCAACCCTAATCTATCCTCTCCCCCTCTCCATCCTAACCTTCTCCATTTTGTCAAAAGCCTCTGCTCTCTCTCACTCCTACAAGCTCTGACAGTAGTGACACCTTGGAAGGCCCCATTACCGTTTCTTCCCACACTCTCTCTTTCTGGCAGGGATTGGACATTGACTCTCTACCTCCCACTCTCCGCCCTCCATCCTTCAGGGCTAATCCACAGTGTGAGGCAGGGAGGGAGGTAAGGTGAGCATGATAGTGGCCTGCAGGTGTGATAAGGGGCCAGTACTACACAGTGATAAGACCTCCATCAAACAGCCCCCCCCACCCACCCACCTCTATCTCTCATCTCCTGATCCCCAGGCCACCTGATCCCCTGGAAGCTCAGTTTAGGATGACTATCTATCACAGATTGTACTGGGCTGTAGTCACACAAAACTACCTAACTGATAGGTCTTTAATATAGACGTAAGATTATTAAGATTAAATGTTTATTAGTATATTACGTGAAACTCAAATGATCTAAACTGTGTTTTTATCAAACAAAAGAGTGTCTCAGAACATACTACGAAAGAGACACATTGTGTGTTGAGGGTCCAGTCCCACTGTGTTAATTTCTACTGAAAATTTCACTCAACCTGCTGCAATACCAGACACCAGTCATTAGACCCAATACCAACTGTCTTGGCTCAATGTAATCTGTGGAAAGGAGAGGAACACTCTCTTCACTATGCCTGCCAAAATGTCGATCTAGATTTCCTTTTCTGTTGGAACATATTTTAAAACTCAAAGTCTGCCTGTGGGGCATTGTTTGTTCAGATGATAACAAGGGATAATGTGAGATATGCCACAGAGATATGCCACAGAGAATCAGATTGACGGAAAGATACATAAAAAGTGTAGGAAATCATCATATATCCAACTATCTGTTGTGTCTGTCTGGGTTTGTCTAAAATATCCCCAAACGTCCCAGTGCAGGTTCTCTGTCAGGGAAGTGTGAAACTGGAGCTCCTGGTGAAGTCATTTCGGTTCCTCCACAACACAACATCAGTAGGACAACACAAGGTCAGAATGGAGGCACAGTGACAGGGCTCCAATAATGTCTTGGCCTTGTTCAGCCAACTACACTGCAGGAGGATAAGGACAAGGCCTTTCATGGAGCCATTTCTAGCTGTACCCCTGGCCAAAGCCACCCATTTAGGCACAGCAGGCGAGAGATACAACCAAGGCAAGTAGGCTGATGAAAAGAGAGAAGAAGAGGGGGATACAAAGGGAGAGAGAGGAAGAGCTGGGCTGATGAAAAGAGAGAAGGAGAGGGAGGAAGAGGTTCAAGGTTAGGAGATAGTGAGAGTAAGAGCTGGGCTTTGACAAGGAGGAAGACCAATCAACGGAGAGATTAAAATCACCAATCAGCCAGGCTCCTATCTCATCAACCTATTATCTCCTCTCCTCTGCTCTGGCCGACAATATATATGTGTGTGTGTGTGTGTGTGTGTGGGGGGGGGGGGGGGTCTAGAGATTCATTCAGTTCCCATGAGCTCAAACTAGAGATGCTACTGTACAGTCTCATTTTAAATGTGTTTTCTGTTGTTCATTTTAGTTGCGGGAGCTGAGGGCGAGAAGGTTGTGTGAATTTCCATAACCAGGGTATGTACACGATCATCTCCCATGTGATAGGGCAAATAAATAGCAGAGCATCCCTGGTTTATAGGAGTTCCATGAATTCTAATGCATCTCAGTCTGGGGTCACAGGGGTGCAGTGTAAATCTGAATTTCAAATATTTCACACGCACAGACACACTTCTCCATCTCTCTCTATTCTCTCACTCTGGGGATTCATGAGTTGGGCTCTCTCTTTGTGGCCACACACACACACACCCTAGCAACCTAGCTCATAGAGTACACAACAAAAGAGGCTCCATTAATTCCCTCCTCTCCTCTCCTCTCCTCTCCTCTCCTCTCCTCTCCTCTCCTCTCCTCTCCTCTCCTCGTCTCTCTTCACCTCACCTCGTCTCTCTTCACCTCACCTCTTCTCTCTTCACCTCACCTCTTCTCTCCTCACCTCTTCTCTCCTCACCTCTTCTCTCCTCACCTCTTCTCACCTCACCTCTCCTCACCTCACCTCGTCTCTCTTCACCGCACCTCTTCTCTCCTCACCTCTCCTCACCTCACCTCGTCTCTCTTCACCTCACCTCTTCTCTCCTCACCTCTCCTCACCTCACCTCGTCTCTCTTCACCTCACCTCTTCTCTCCTCACCTCTTCTCTCCTCACCTCTTCTCTCCTCACCTCTTCTCTCCTCACCTCTTCTCTCTTCACCTCTTCTCTCCTCACCTCTTCTCTCTTCACCTCTCCTCACCTCACCTCTCCTCACCACACCTCATCTCTCTTCACCTCACCTCTTCTCTCTTCACCTCTTCTCTCCTCACCTCTTCTCTCTTCACCTCTCCTCTTCTCACCTCTTCTCTCCTCACCTCTTCTCTCTTCACCTCTTCTCTCTTCAACTCTTCTCTCCTCACCTCTCCTCACCTCTTCTCTCTTCACCTCACCTCTTCTCTCTTCACCTCACCTCACCTCAACATCTACTCTCTTCCCCCGTACTTTCTTGTCTCTATGCATGCGTGTGTGTGTATGTGTGTGTGTTGTTGTGCCCTGCAGCGTCTCCCATGGCTAATGAAGGAAACAGAGAGTGACACAAAGCAACAGAACAACAACAGAGAGATGGAAGTGAACATATTGCACTTCCTCCATCAAGGATTACAGGCTACCCCAGAGACTCAGAGAGACTCAGACAGTCTCGGTGTGACTCGGGGTTAGAGAGAGAGAGGTTGTGACTGCTGAAAGGGTGAGGTAGCGGGGGAGAGAGAGACAGATAGAAGGTGAGACTGCTCAGTGCTCACTATCTATGTGTGACAGGGATGTGGAGGGAGGAAGTAGGTAGAAGGTTGGAGGAAGTAGGTAGAAGGAAAGAGAGGACTAGGGAAGGAGACAGAGGGGGTACAGACAGTAAATCAGCAGGGGACCAAGTCCTCTATGAAGGACACTACGATATGTCACATCTAATAGCCCTGACACCTTGTAAATGATTCTACCTCTCTCTTCTCTTCCTCTGGGGCAGCAGGTCTGAGAGAGAGAGAGGGCCTCTGGTAAGGCTGCAGCCCCAGCCCCCAGCCCCCCCTTCCCATCCTCCCTGACCGACCAGTCCCGGTCCTCAGTCTCACACACACACACACACACACCTCAGCCTGGCTACAGGGCTGTAGGTTCTACAGGCTGCAGTCGGGAGCTCTGGGCAGATGGTCTCCCTGTCTGAGTAATGGGAGCCTGCTGACCCTCTGTACTGCTGAAAGACTCATGTGCTCTGGAGAAGACTGCCCTCTCTCTCTCTACTTCTCTTTCTCCCTCACTCTTTCTTCCGTCTCCATCTTTCTCCCCTCTCTCTAACTCGCCTCTCTTTCTCCCTTTCTGTCCCTCTCTCTTTCTCCCTTTCTGTCCCTCTCTCTCTCTCTCTCCCTTTCTGTCCCTCTCTCTCTCTCTCTCTCTCTCTCCCTTTCTGTCCCTATCTCTCTCTCTCTCTCTCCCTTTCTGTCCCTCTCTCTCCCTTTCTGTCCCTCTCTCTCCCTCTCTCTCTCTCTCTCTCTCTCTCTGTCCCTCTCTGTCCCTCTCTGTCCCTCTCTGTCCCTCTCTCTCTCTCCCTTTCTCTCCCTCTCTCTCTCTTTTAGACATTAAGATGGCGGGGAACTGCAGGTAAAGTCGGACCCTCTGAGATGTGGAGAGAAGTTCAGCAAGGTTGAGGCAGGGCTAATTGCCATGGTAACAGGTAAAGGACAGCCTAGTCCCTGAGCAGAGGCAGATGAAATATAGATAGCAGTAGTAGAGGGCCTCAGAGGAGTGAGAATGATGGAAAGAGAAAGAGATGGAGCGAGGGAGAGAGAGAGAGAGAGAGAGAGAGAGAGAGAGAAGGGAATGAGAGCGAGGGAGAGAGGGAATGAGAGAGAGGGAGAGAGAGAGAGAGAGAGAGAGAGAGAGAGAGAGAGAGAGAGAGGGAGAGGGAGAGCGAGGGAGGGAGAGAGAGAGAGAGAGAGAGGGAGAAGGGAATGAGAGCGAGGAAGAGGGAGAGAGAGGGAATGAGAGAGAGCGAGAGAGAGAGAGAGAGAGAGAGAGAGAGAGGGAGAAGGGAATGAGAGCGAGGAAGAGGGAGAGAAGAGGGAATGAGAGAGAGGTGGAGGGAGAGAGAGAGAGAGAGAGAGAGAGAGAGAGAGAGAGAGAGAGAGAGAGAGAGAGAGGGAGAAGGGAATGAGAGAGAGGTGGAGGGAGGGAGGGAGAGAGAGAGAGAGAGAGTGAGAGAGCGAGTGAGAGAGAGAGAGAGAGAGAGAGCGAGAGAGAGAGAGAGCGAGAGAGAGAGCGAGTGAGAGAGAAGGCAATGGGAGAGAGAGAGAGAGAGTGAGAGAGTGAGAGAGTGAGAGAGTGAGAGAGCGAGAGAGCGAGAGAGCGAGAGAGCGAGAGAGAGAGAGAGTGAGAGAGTGAGACAGAGAGAGAGAGAATACTGAGCTGTATTTCTCCAGGGAGGTCTGCATAACCCTACCTGGTAATCAATGAGTGTGTTGAGTCTAGATATACGTAACATAGATCAGTTCACTGTACCTGGTAGTGCATGAGTGTGTTGAGTCTCTTCCAGTCGTTCTCTATCTTGGTGGTGATGTCCTCGTCCTGCAGCACCACGCGGGCCATCCGCCCCTGACGCCACTCTGACGGGACCCGAGAGAAGAGATGCTGCGTCAGTCACACTGCCACAAACACAATCACACACACCTATGCACGTGCACAAACACACACACACAGTGTACACAAGAACATACACACATATTCTCTAGTCTGTGTTATCCGTTCACTATTGGAGCCTTTGCATCTTACAGTAATGCCTTTTTTATGTGGTGTGAGCTGTTACCTACAGTATAACCAATTCAAATTACTGAACAACACTGTTCTACTGTTTAAAGAGATTGACAATGCTATCTGTTTGTCTCTAAGGGTGTTACCAAGACTGCTATAATAGTCATTACTTCAAGCAAGATGAGTCCAAAACGATTAAGCTATTCTCTGACTGCGTCTTCATTTGCCTTGGTGTCACTGAGGAGAGGAGAGGCACACAGACGTCACAAGCTTCCAAAGGACTCTTGAGAAAACACATTATGTGCCGTTCTGTTCTGCAGACACACACAGAGAGCACTATGTGTTCTCCACTAGGTTAGGAGACCAGAGAGACGGCGCCCGCCCGGATTGACGGGCATTTTAATTAAACATTACACACAAACAATTTCAATTTGTATACACACTCAGCCTAACCGGCGTAGTTGGCACTCAGCCTCACCAGCGTAATTGGTGTCAGTGATACTTGTGTCGCATGGTGGGAAAAACGCACGCCGGAGGAGAAGGTCTAAGAGAGAGAATCCTTTCCAGAAAAGTGACTCAAGTGAGCGGGAGAGGGGGAAGAGGAGTGTGGGGAGTAGATGGGCACATTGACGGCTTTTCATCTGATAATGAAACGATAATAAGGTTGTTGATGTGGAAATGGTGGACCTTGTCAGGCACCAGGTAGTGATCATTGATTTTTCTACTCTGTTGACTGGAATGTATTACTTTGTGCCTGGAGACCACTGCCACACACTCTAGTGTTACCTAGGTGATAGTCATATGGAGAGAGAGGTAGTCCCCTGTGGTTGTTGCTGGTGATTACCACTTCTGACTTGAGGTTATTGTTTCTCTCTCATTGGTGTGAAGGGAGAGCACATGAGAAGAGGAGGAGGAGGAAGAGGAAGAGGAGGAGGAGGAGGAAGAGGAGGAGGAGAGGTGAAATAGGCAGTGTTGGCTCTGGGGTGGAGTGGGCGGCAGACCTGTGTGTGTGTGGGGGAGGCCTGTCTGTCAGACTAGGGAAGGTGTGTGTGTGTGTGTATGTCATCCCCTTTGTGTGTGTGTGTTTGTGTGTCTGTCAGCACCTTTGTTTGTGTGTTTGTGTGTATTGTGTGTGTGTGTGTGTATGTCACCCGCTTTGTGTGTGTGTTTGTGTGTCTGTCAGCACCTTTGTTTGTGTGTTTTGTGTGTGTGTCTATCCTACCCAGGTCCATGTCGACAGCGCGGGGCCTCTGTGAGTAGGGCATGTTCTTATAGCAGGCGTCCAGTATCTTCTCCTTGACCTGGGTGATGGTGTCACAGTTCAGCACCTTCACTGGGATCTCAGGACTGTTCTCATTGTCCGGGTTCACGCAGTTCAGGATCTACAGGAGAGGAGAGGAGGTAAGGGTGTGTGTGTGTGTGTGTGTGTGGGGGGGGGGGGGGGGGGTATAGTGTATGTAGAGTCAGTAGAATCTGTGTGTGTGTCCGTCTGTGTGTGTGTGTGTGTGATTGCCTGAGTGGTACTGACCAGAGTTTTGTACTCTATCTGCTGTCTGATGAGCTTGTCTTCACTTAGGGAGTAGCGCGCCTCTCCTGTGATGGCGTCTATAGGCCCCTTCTCCATCTGCTGCTTGATGGCACAGTACAGCATGAACAGAGGTTCACCAGAACACTCCTGGAGAGAGAGAGGCGAGGGAGAGAGACAGAGAGAAAACACATATCGATTAAGGATATAAAATGTATTTCAACTGCCGATTCTTATAAAACCCTGGTTTAATAAAACTGGTGAACTGGGGGTTGCATTAGACTCACTTTGAGGAATCTGTGAAGAAGGAAAGCGAACCAGTTGGTGAGCATCTTCTCTGCAACGGACTCCGTTCTGAAGAAAGAGGGAAAATTCTGTGGATTTATTTATGCTAATGTACCTTTCCCAAATAGCTCCAAAACCATTTCAGGGCAGAGTAAAAAAAAACATGGACTTATTAGAAGAAGTAAAACAGTAGTAGGAGGAGGAATGAGAAAGAGAAGAAAAACAGTAGAAAGAGGAGGAATGAGAAAGAGAAGAAAAACAGTAGAAGGAGGAGGAATGAGAAAGAGAAGAAAAACAGTAGAAGGAGGAGGAATGAGAAAGAGAAGAAAAACAGTAGAAGGAGGAATGAGAAAGAGAAGTAAAACAGTAGAAGGAGGAATGAGAAAGAGAAGAAAAACAGTAGAAAGAGGAGGAATGAGAAAGAGAAGAAAAACAGTAGAAGGAGGAGGAATGAGAAAGAGAAGAAAAACAGTAGGAGGAGGAATGAGAAAGAGAAGAAAAACAGTAGAAAGAGGAGGAATGAGAAAGAGAAGAAAAACAGTAGAAAGAGGAGGAATGAGAAAGAGAAGAAAAACAGTAGAAGGAAGAGGAATGAGAAAGAGAAGAAAAACAGTAGAAGGAGGAATGAGAAAGAGAAGAAAAACAGTAGAAAGAGGAGGAATGAGAAAGAGAAGAAAAACAGTAGAAGGAGGAGGAATGAGAAAGAGAAGAAAAACAGTAGGAGGAGGAATGAGAAAGAGAAGAAAAACAGTAGAAGGAGGAGGAATGAGAAAGAGAATAAAAACAGTAGTAGGAGGAATGAGAAAGAGAAGAAAAACAGTAGGAGGAGGAGGAATGAGAAAGAGAAGAAAAACAGTAGAAGGAGGAGGAATGAGAAAGAGAAGAAAAACAGTAGAAAGAGGAGGAATGAGAAAGAGAAGAAAAACAGTAGAAGGAGGAGGAATGAGAAAGAGAAGAAAAACAGTAGAAAGAGGAGGAATGAGAAAGAGAAGAAAAACAGTAGAAGGAGGAATGAGAAAGAGAAGAAAAACAGTAGAAGGAGGAATGAGAAAGAGAAGAAAAACAGTAGAAGGAGGAGGAATGAGAAAGAGAAGAAAAACAGTAGAAGGAGGAGGAATGAGAAAGAGAAGAAAAACAGTAGAAGGAGGAATGAGAAAGAGAAGAAAAACAGTAGGAGGAGGAATGAGAAAGAGAAGAAAAACAGTAGAAGGAGGAATGAGAAAGAGAAGAAAAACAGTAGAAGGAGGAATGAGAAAGAGAAGAAAAACAGTAGGAGGAGGAATGAGAAAGAGAATAAAAACAGTAGAAGGAGGAGGAATGAGAAAGAGAAGAAAAACAGTAGAAGGAGGAGGAATGAGAAAGAGAAGAAAAACAGTAGAAGGAGGAGGAATGAGAAAGAGAAGAAAAACAGTAGGAGGAGGAGGAATGAGAAAGAGAAGAAAAACAGTAGGAGGAGGAATGAGAAAGAGAAGAAAAACAGTAGAAAGAGGAGGAATGAGAAAGAGAAGAAAAACAGTAGAAAGAGGAGGAATGAGAAAGAGAAGAAAAACAGTAGAAGGAGGAGGAATGAGAAAGAGAAGAAAAACAGTAGTAGGAGGAATGAGAAAGAGAAGAAAAACAGTAGAAAGAGGAGGAATGAGAAAGAGAAGAAAAACAGTAGAAGGAGGAATGAGAAAGAGAAGAAAAACAGTAGAAGGAGGAGGAATGAGAAAGAGAAGAAAAACAGTAGTAGGAGGAGGAATGAGAAAGAGAAGAAAAACAGTAGAAAGAGGAGGAATGAGAAAGAGAAGAAAAACAGTAGAAGGAGGAATGAGAAAGAGAAGAAAAACAGTAGAAGGAGGAGGAATGAGAAAGAGAAGAAAAACAGTAGAAGGAGGAGGAATGAGAAAGAGAAGAAAAACAGTAGAAGTAGGAGGAATGAGAAAGAGAAGAAAAACAGTAGAAGGAGGAATGAGAAAGAGAAGAAAAACAGTAGAAGGAGGAGGAATGAGAAAGAGAAGAAAAACAGTAGAAAGAGGAGGAATGAGAAAGAGAAGAAAAACAGTAGAAGGAGGAGGAATGAGAAAGAGAAGAAAAACAGTAGAAGGAGGAATGAGAAAGAGAAGAAAAACAGTAGAAGGAGGAATGAGAAAGAGAAGAAAAACACTAGAAGGAGGAGGAATGAGAAAGAGAAGAAAAACAGTAGAAGGAGGAATGAGAAAGAGAAGAAAAACAGTAGAAGGAGGAGGAATGAGAAAGAGAAGAAAAACAGTAGAAGGAGGAGGAATGAGAAAGAGAAGAAAAACAGTAGAAGGAGGAATGAGAAAGAGAAGAAAAACAGTAGAAGGAGGAATGAGAAAGAGAAGAAAAACAGTAGAAGGAGGAATGAGAAAGAGAAGAAAAACAGTAGAAGGAGGAATGAGAAAGAGAAGAAAAACAGTAGGAGGAGGAATGAGAAAGAGAAGAAAAACAGTAGGAGGAGGAGGAATGAGAAAGAGAATAAAAACAGTAGAAGGAGGAGGAATGAGAAAGAGAAGAAAAACAGTAGAAGGAGTAGGAATGAGAAAGAGAAGAAAAACAGTAGAAGGAGGAGGAATGAGAAAGAGAAGAAAAACAGTAGAAAGAGGAGGAATGAGAAAGAGAAGAAAAACAGTAGAAGGAGGAGGAATGAGAAAGAGAATAAAAACAGTAGAAGGAGGAGGAATGAGAAAGAGAAGAAAAACTGTAGAAGGAGGAGGAATGAGAAAGAGAAGAAAAACAGTAGAAGGAGGAGGAATGAGAAAGAGAAGAAAAACAGTAGAAGGAGGAGGAATGAGAAAGAGAAGAAAAACAGTAGAAGTAGGAGGAATGAGAAAGAGAAGAAAAACAGTAGAAGGAGGAATGAGAAAGAGAAGAAAAACAGTAGAAGGAGGAGGAATGAGAAAGAGAAGAAAAACAGTAGAAGGAGGAGGAATGAGAAAGAGAAGAAAAACAGTAGAAGGAGGAATGAGAAAGAGAAGAAAAACAGTAGGAGGAATGAGAAAGAGAAGAAAAACAGTAGAAGGAGGAGGAATGAGAAAGAGAAGAAAAACAGTAGAAGGAGGAATGAGAAAGAGAAGAAAAACAGTAGAAGGAGGAATGAGAAAGAGAAGAAAAACAGTAGAAGGAGGAATGAGAAAGAGAAGAAAAACAGTAGAAGGAGGAATGAGAAAGAGAAGAAAAACAGTAGAAGGAGGAGTGAGAAAGAGAAGAAAAACAGTAGAAGGAGGAATGAGAAAGAGAAGAAAAACAGTAGAAGGAGGAATGAGAAAGAGAAGAAAAACAGTAGAAGGAGGAATGAGAAAGAGAAGAAAAACAGTAGAAGGAGGAATGAGAAAGAGAAGAAAAACAGTAGAAGGAGGAGTGAGAAAGAGAAGAAAAACAGTAGAAAGAGGAGGAATGAGAAAGAGAAGAAAAACAGTAGAAGGAGGAGGAATGAGAAAGAGAAGAAAAACAGTAGAAGGAGGAATGAGAAAGAGAAGAAAAACAGTAGAAGGAGGAATGAGAAAGAGAAGAAAAACAGTAGAAGGAGGAGGAATGAGAAAGAGAAGAAAAACAGTAGAAGGAGGAGGAATGAGAAAGAGAAGAAAAACAGTAGAAGGAGGAATGAGAAAGAGAAGAAAAACAGTAGGAGGAATGAGAAAGAGAAGAAAAACAGTAGAAGGAGGAGGAATGAGAAAGAGAAGAAAAACAGTAGAAGGAGGAATGAGAAAGAGAAGAAAAACAGTAGAAGGAGGAATGAGAAAGAGAAGAAAAACAGTAGAAGGAGGAATGAGAAAGAGAAGAAAAACAGTAGAAGGAGGAATGAGAAAGAGAAGAAAAACAGTAGAAGGAGGAGTGAGAAAGAGAAGAAAAACAGTAGAAGGAGGAATGAGAAAGAGAAGAAAAACAGTAGAAGGAGGAATGAGAAAGAGAAGAAAAACAGTAGAAGGAGGAATGAGAAAGAGAAGAAAAACAGTAGAAGGAGGAGTGAGAAAGAGAAGAAAAACAGTAGAAAGAGGAGGAATGAGAAAGAGAAGAAAAACAGTAGAAGGAGGAGGAATGAGAAAGAGAAGAAAAACAGTAGAAGGAGGAGGAATGAGAAAGAGAAGAAAAACAGTAGGAGGAGGAATGAGAAAGAGAAAAAAACAGTAGAAGGAGGAGGAATGAGAAAGAGAAGAAAAACAGTAGAAGGAGGAGGAATGAGAAAGAGAAGAAAAACAGTAGAAGGAGGAGGAATGAGAAAGAGAAGAAAAACAGTAGAAGGAGAAGGAATGAGAAAGAGAAGAAAAACAGTAGAAGAAGGAATGAGAAAGAGAAGAAAAACAGTAGAAAGAGGAGGAATGAGAAAGAGAAGAAAAACAGTAGGAGGAAGAATGAGAACGAGAAGAAAAACAGTAGAAAGAGGAGGAATGAGAAAGAGAAGAAAAACAGTAGTAGGAGGAATGAGAAAGAGAAGAAAAACAGTAGAAGGAGGAGGAATGAGAAAGAAAAGAAAAACAGTAGAAAGAGGAGGAATGAGAAAGAGAAGAAAAACAGTAGAAGGAGGAGGAATGAGAAAGAGAAGAAAAACAGTAGGAGGAGGAATGAGAAAGAGAAGAAAAACAGTAGGAGGAGGAATGAGAAAGAGAAGAAAAACAGTAGGAGGAGGAGGAATGAGAAAGAGAAGAAAAACAGTAGGAGGAGGAATGAGAAAGAAAAGAAAAACAGTAGAAAGAGGAGGAATGAGAAAGAGAAGAAAAACAGTAGAAGGAGGAGGAATGAGAAAGAGAAGAAAAACAGTAGGAGGAGGAATGAGAAAGAAAAGAAAAACAGTAGAAAGAGGAGGAATGAGAAAGAGAAGAAAAACAGTAGAAGGAGGAGGAATGAGAAAGAGAAGAAAAACAGTAGGAGGAGGAATGAGAAAGAGAAGAAAAACAGTAGAAGAAGGAATGAGAAAGAGAAGAAAAACAGTAGAAGGAGGAATGAGAAAGAGAAGAAAAACAGTAGAAGGAGGAATGAGAAAGAGAAGAAAAACAGTAGGAGGAGGAATGAGAAAGAGAAGAAAAACAGTAGAAGGAGGAGGAATGAGAAAGAGAAGAAAAACAGTAGAAGGAGGAAGAATGAGAAAGAGAAGAAAAACAGTAGAAGGAGGAGGAATGAGAAAGAGAAGAAAAACAGTAGAAGGAGGAGGAATGAGAAAGAGAAGAAAAACAGTAGGAGGAGGAATGAGAAAGAGAAGAAAAACAGTAGAAGGAGGAGGAATGAGAAAGAGAAGAAAAACAGTAGAAGGAGGAATGAGAAAGAGAAGAAAAACAGTAGAAGGAGGAATGAGAAAGAGAAGAAAAACAGTAGAAGGAGGAGGAATGAGAAAGAGAAGAAAAACAGTAGTAGGAGGAGGAATGAGAAAGAGAAGAAAAACAGTAGAAGGAGGAGGAATGAGAAAGAGAAGAAAAACAGTAGGAGGAGGAATGAGAAAGAGAAGAAAAACAGTAGAAGGAGGAGGAATGAGAAAGAGAAGAAAAACAGTAGGAGGAGGAATGAGAAAGAGAAGAAAAACAGTAGTAGGAGGAGGAATGAGAAAGAGAAGAAAAACAGTAGGAGGAGGAATGAGAAAGAGAAGAAAAACAGTAGGAGGAGGAATGAGAAAGAGAAGAAAAACAGTAGAAGGAGGAATGAGAAAGAGAAGAAAAACAGTAGGAGGAGGAATGAGAAAGAGAAGAAAAACAGTAGAAAGAGGAGGAATGAGAAAGAGAAGAAAAACAGTAGAAGGAGGAATGAGAAAGAGAAGAAAAACAGTAGGAGGAGGAATGAGAAAGAGAAGAAAAACAGTAGAAGGAGGAGGAATGAGAAAGAGAAGAAAAACAGTAGAAGGAGGAGGAATGAGAAAGAGAAGAAAAACAGTAGTAGGAGGAATGAGAAAGAGAAGAAAAACAGTAGAAAGAGGAGGAATGAGAAAGAGAAGAAAAACAGTAGAAGGAGGAGGAATGAGAAAGAGAAGAAAAACAGTAGGAGGAGGAATGAGAAAGAGAAGAAAAACAGTAGAAGGAGGAGGAATGAGAAAGAGAAGAAAAACAGTAGGAGGAGGAATGAGAAAGAGAAGAAAAACAGTAGAAAGAGGAGGAATGAGAAAGAGAAGAAAAACAGTAGAAGGAGGAGGAATGAGAAAGAGAAGAAAAACAGTAGGAGGAGGAATGAGAAAGAGAAGAAAAACAGTAGAAGGAGGAATGAGAAAGAGAAGAAAAACAGTAGTAGGAGGAGGAATGAGAAAGAGAAGAAAAACAGTAGGAGGAGGAATGAGAAAGAGAAGAAAAACAGTAGAAGGAGGAGGAATGAGAAAGAGAAGAAAAACAGTAGAAGGAGGAGGAATGAGAAAGAGAAGAAAAACAGTAGAAGGAGGAATGAGAAAGAGAAGAAAAACAGTAGAAAGAGGAGGAATGAGAAAGAGAAGAAAAACAGTAGGAGGAGGAATGAGAAAGAGAAGAAAAACAGTAGAAGGAGGAGGAATGAGAAAGAGAAGAAAAACAGTAGAAGGAGGAATGAGAAAGAGAAGAAAAACAGTAGAAGGAGGAGTGAGAAAGAGAAGAAAAACAGTAGGAGGAGGAATGAGAAAGAGAAGAAAAACAGTAGAAGGAGGAGGAATGAGAAAGAGAAGAAAAACAGTAGGAGGAGGAATGAGAAAGAGAAGAAAAACAGTAGAAGGAGGAGGAATGAGAAAGAGAAGAAAAACAGTAGGAGGAGGAGGAATGAGAAAGAGAAGAAAAACAGTAGAAGGAGGAGGAATGAGAAAGAGAAGAAAAACAGTAGAAAGAGGAGGAATGAGAAAGAGAAGAAAAACAGTAGAAAGAGGAGGAATGAGAAAGAGAAGAAAAACAGTAGGAGGAGGAATGAGAAAGAGAAGAAAAAGCAGCCAGACAGTAGTGGTTAACGAGCATAAAAAATAGATGAAAGGGTTACTCTCTCTCCCCTCCCTCCTCCAGAGGACCAACAGTCCTGAATACCAACACTGCAATGCTTCATCTTCTGAGAGCTGGGCTAACCGTGCAGGGAAAGCACAAGTACAGACTCTCTTCCTCCTCAGACTCTCTCCGTTCTCCACATCACCAGCCTACGCTTCTCCTCTCCTCACAAACAGTTCATTGACTATTGTCCAACTGATAGCGTGACTATGTGATTACCTCAGCTCCCACCTGGACATGTTACTAGCATATTGTCCCCAATCAAAGTACCCTTGAGTGTGTGTATGTGTGTGTTTTTCTGAGTACTCAGAGAACCACTGTGCTTTATAATATCGTGACTGTCACTGGCTCGCTGCCACCCCACACCCTTCAGCTACAGGAGCCTGTTGCCAATTTACTTGGTGCGGCGTTGTGAAAATGACCCTCTTAATGTGGCGGAAAATGACTATGATTACTTTGGGCTGCAGGCGGGGAAATGGTGGCTGGGGCTGTAACGTGTAACAGTGGTGTACAGGGATAAGGAGAGGTATTTAGGATGGGCTGGAGCTCTCTCTCTCTCCGTGACAGCTTATTTGATGTGGGATGCACCAGGCTGATGGAAGGTGGAGTTTTGTTCACCCCATTTCAGCTGCAGGATGAGAGGAAGAGGCACTACTGACAGCCGAAGGAGTGTATGATTGTGCCCTCTTCTATAAACACCTGTGGTTGGAACCGGTTCAGGGAACAGAACCAAACATATTTTTGTGGAAGAAACAGAACTAGAACCGGGAATGAAAGTGATCTCTAGTGTTCCAAAATGAAACCATTGTTTTCAAATCTTGAGAACCGGTTAATAATGTAATTTTTGGTTCCAAAAATATCCCTAATGTCTAGTTTATAATTATGTAATTCAGTGAAGTTATGATGCTAGTAGCCTAAATGCAATCCAACTCACGTCATGATGTTCAACGTCTCAAGCCCCCTCATGTCCACGTGTCTCTCTCGCTCTCTTCCCAAACATACAATTTCAGTCGCATCTCCCACCTGCACTTATTAACCAATCAAACATGTAAACAACTAGCTTACCCGTTTTATAGCAAGCTGTTCTATCCTTATTGGTGGAGTAAATAAATAAGCTCAATGTAAAAATTATGTTGTTTTTCAAGAGTTTCAAAAATGTAGGAAAATAAACTATATGAAGCTGTACTTTTTGGGGTTCAAAACGGTTCAGAACTTCATTATGCTGGTCGGAACACTGGAACAGAACGAAACAAATAGGGGAACAGAACGATTGGAAAATCATTTTGATTCCAACCCCTGATACACACACCAACTCACACACACACACGTACATCCACCTACTGCGTCTCTCATCTCTACTACTGCTCTCTACTAAAGTCTTCATCCTCAAAATCAATACAGACCGAAGCTGAATAAACATACAAATATTGTGTTTTGGACAAAGTGCACATACCCTCCATAATTGCTCCCCTCTCTCCTCCACAGAGAAGTATCCTCCCCTCCCCCCCATTGCCCCTCCTCTGACTCACAGTGGATTGTGTGTTAATATAACCTATTAAAGGTTTTAATAAGCCCAGCAAGTCCCTGTAGAAGAAAGTCAAATAAAGGCCTTTGTGCGGGGCCATGTTGGGGCTCCTTTCAATGGTTCACTGAGACTCCTCACTATGTTTTCTACCTCCTCCCCCATCTCTCCATCCTCCCATCTCCACTTCCCTCGCTCTTTTAATTGAGTTCCATTAATGAACATCAGGATTTTCATTATCCTACAGTGCATTAAGACTGGGGCTTGATGCTGATAAATAGGTTGAGGGGGACCGATTAGTAGGCTGTGGAATGTCTTCAGAATGGAATAGTGCTAAACACAACATTCTCTTTCTGTATTAAGCCATTCTATTCCAGCAGCGCTCCGCATGGACGGGAATGTCATTAGAAAAACGCAGAAGACAAAAAAAAGAGTGAAAAGATTCAAGGCGATAGAAAACTTGCTACTGTTCTGTCGTTCCATTTAAAAATGGAGTGAGAGATAGAAAACAGGAAGCTATATCCAGGTAAGGATCATTATAGAGTACAGAAGGATTGTCTCTAGAGAAAAAAAGAAAGAAAGGGTTAAAGCTAGGTAAAGAGATGGAGAGAATTAGAGAGAAACAAACAGAGAAAAAGAGAGAAACACAGAGAAGGAGAGCGTGAAAGAGAGCGATATAAAACAAACTTACAACCAAACAATTGTCTGACTAAAAGGTTTAAAAGCAGATAAACTAATTATACTGGGAAGGTAAGTAGTCTAAAGTCGACAGATCAAAACGGTAGATACCATGTCCAGAAAGCTTTTAGGGGAAAAACCATCTAATGTTTGTGCTGTAGACTCTCACGAGTAGACAGACTACACTTCAACTAAGGGAGGGGAACATCACTTCTAGACTATTAATGTGGAGAGCATACTCTCAGAATATAAAAAGATCCTCAAAACAACATGGGAAGTATGAATATAGTTCATACATAAAGCCATGACCAGGGCTTGTTGATGTACCATTGCCTGTATCTCTGGGCCGTACATGGAACCTTTTCTCTGTCTAATTTGGATTAGTCACATCAGAAACATGTTCTAATATGATGTTAATGACTGGAATTTAGAATGTAGACTGAACTGCTGTGAAAATATAATAGCATAAAAAGTGTTCTGGCAGCCAGGAGAGCACAAAGCCTCCCCCATTATACTAATAATATAACCTAAGACAGGTGTGTGTGTGTGTGTGTGTGTGTGTGTGTGTGTGTGTGTGTGTGTGTGTGTGTGTGTGTGTGTGTGTGTGTGTGTGTGTGTACACTCTGTGCCATTCTGTTGACATTCCCCATAATATACAGTCATTGAAATTCTACACTTGGACACTCAAAGTCAATCTTAAATGAATCATTCTTTATTATCAGTGCGCTGGAGAGGTTCCAACCAACTCAATGCACCAAGTACACTTTGATCAGGAGCTCTATCAGGGCAGTCCCATTAGATCTCTTATATACAGACAAGTTATGTTTCATGATTTAGCTTATTCATCATTCATAATTAATTCATCATTAACGTTGACTTAATTCATGTGACCGACCAATACTGGGTCATGTATGTGACAGACCAATACCTCACGAGGCTTCTCCTCTCTAAGCTGAGACATTGAAACTGAGATATCTTTCGTTCTCAAAACAAGGGTCTGGGCGTACAGCTAAATTGCAGATACTGATAGTGAGATTTCTTTCCAGGCATGTTCAATCAGTCACTTGCATGAACACAGAAATCGGTGATTAGAAAAGCACAAACATAAATTTTTCCAGCATAATTCAGTGCTTTCAAAATGTATTCACACTCGAATCAAATGTTTACATCAGCAGATGTCACAAAGTCCTATACAGAAATCCAGCCTAAAACCCCAAAGAGCAAGCAATGCAAATGTAGAAGCACGGTGGCTAGGAAAAACTCCCTTGACTTATTCCACATTTTGTTTTTACAGCCTGAATTTAAAATGTATTCAATCGATATGTTGTGCCACTGGCCTACACACAATACTCCATAATGTCAAAGTGGAATTATGTCTTTAGACATTTTTACAAATTAATACAAAGTGAAAAGCTGAAATGTCTTGAGTCAATAAGTATTCAACCAGCCTCTTAGTTGTGGCAAGCCTAAATAAGTTCAGGAGTACAAATGTGCTTAACAAGTCACATAATAAGTTACATGGACTCACTGTGTGCAATAATAGTGTTTAACATGATTTTTGAATAACTACCTAATCTCTGTACCCAACACATACAATTATCTGTAAGGTCCCTCAGTTGGCCAGTGAATTTCAAGTGTTTAGAGCGTTGGACAAGTAACCGAAAGGTTGCAAGATCGAATCCCTGAGCTGACAAGGTAAAAATCTGTCGTTCTGCCCCTGAACATGACCGTTCCTAGGCCATCATCGAAAATAAGAATTTGTTCTTAACTGACTTGCCTAGTTAAATACAGGAAAAATAAAAATGACCAGGGTGGTTTTCCAATGCCTTGCAAAGAAGGGTACCTATTGGTTGATGGGTAAAACAATGATAAAGTAGACATTGAATATCAATACACCTAGTCACTACAAAGATACAGGCGTCCTTCCTAACTCAGTTACCGGAGAGAAAGGAAACTGCTCAGAGATTTCACCAGTTACAGAGTTTAATGGCTGTGATAGGAGAAAGCTGAGGATGGATCAACAACATTGTAGTTACTCCACAATACTAACCTAAATGACAGATTGAAAAGAAGGAAAAATATTCAAAAATATTTATCCTGTTTGCAATAAGGCACTAAAGTAAAACTGCAAAAAATGTGGCACAGAAATTATGTCCAAATTTTCTCCTGAATAGAAAGTGAAACGTTTGGGACAAATCCAAACAACATATCACTGAGTACCACTCTTCATATTTTCAAGCATGGTGGTGGCTGCATCATGTTATTATGGGTATGCTTGTCATCGGCAAGGACTACAGAGTTTTTAAAATAAAAATAAATGGAATAGAGCTAAGCACATGCAAAATTCTAGAGGAAAACCTGGTTCAGTCTGCTTTCCAACAGACACTGGGAGACAGATTCCCCTTTCAGCAGGACAATAACCTAAAACACAAGACCTAATACACACTGGAGTTGCTGACCAAGACAACATTGAATGTTCCTGAGTGGCCTAGTTACTGTTTTGACTTAAAACGGCATGAAAATATATGGCAAGACTTGAAAATGGCTTGAAGAATTTTTGAAATAATAATGTGCAAATATTCTACCATCCAGGTGTGTAAAGCTCTTAGACTTACCCAGAAAGACTCACAGCTGCAATCACTGCCAAAGGTGCTTCTACGAACTATTGACTCAAGGGCGTGAATACTTATGTAAATTCGATAATTCTGTATTTCATGCTAAAAAAATGTGCAACAATTTCTAAAAACATGTTTTCACTTTGTCATTATGGGGTATTGTGTGAAGTTGGGTGAGGAAAAAACATATTTAATCAATTTTGAATTCAGGCTGTAACACAACAAATGTGGATAAGTCAAGGGGCATGAATAGTTTCTGAGTGTATAAAACATTAAGAAAACCTTCCTAATATTGAGTTGCACCCCCTTTTGCCCTCAGAACAGCCTCAATTTGTCAGGGCATGGACTCTACAAGGTGTCGCACCCCTTTTGCCCTCAGAACAGCCTCAATTCGTCAGGGCATGGACTCTACAAGGTGTTGCACCCCTTTTGCCCTCAGAACAGCCTCAATTTGTCAGGGCATGGACTCTACAAGGTGTCGCACCCCTTTTGCCCTCAGAACAGCCTCAATTCGTCAGGGCATGGACTCTACAAGGTGTTGCACCCCTTTTGCCCTCAGAACAGCCTCAATTTGTCAGGGCATGGACTCTACAAGGTGTCGCACCCCTTTTGCCCTCAGAACAGCCTCAATTCGTCAGGGCATGGACTCTACAAGGTGTCGAAAGCATTCGACAGGGATGTGGGACCATGTTGTCTCCAATGCTTCCCACATTTGTGTCAAGTTGGCTGGATGTCCTTTGGGTGGTGGACCATTTTTGATACACATGGGAAACTGTTGAGCGTGAAAAACCCAGCAGCGTTGCAGTTCTTGAAACAAACCGGTGCACCTGGCACTTACTACCATACCCCGTTCAACGGCACTTCCATGTTTTGTCTTGCCCATTCACCCTCTTAAAAATCTTAACAAATTTAACTTTATTTAACCTGTCTCCTTCCCTTCATCTACACTGATTGAAGTGAATATAACAAGTGACATCAATAAGGGTTCATAACTTTCACCTGGATTCACCTGGTCGGTCGATGTCATGGAAAGAGCAGGTGTTCCTAATGTTTTGTATACTCAGTGTATGTTCTATACAGGCTATATGATCTAGTAGGATGTTGTAGAGGTTACTGACTGAAATATAGATTCTCGTCTGAACTGCTGGGAAATTCTAATAACATATAAACTGCAATGCCTCGGGCAGCCCTCATTATACTCATAATATAACCCAAGACAGGAGTCAATGTCTGACTGTGTGTGTGTGTGTGCGTGCGCGTGTGTGTGTGCGTGCGTGTACATGTGTGTGCGTGTGTGCGTGCGTGCGTGTGTGTGCGTGCGTGCGCGTGCGTGTGTGTGTGTGCGTGCGTGCGTACGTGTGCGTGTGTGCGTGTGTGTGTGCGTGCGTGTGTGCGTGTGCCATTCTGTTAACTTTTCCCATAATATACAACATGGTTTGTTTTTCCACCCAGCTCACGCTGCCCTCAGGGGTATTATGCAGTTTCCCTCAATGAGATTCTGCTCCTGCTCTTTTTTTCCCTGAGAGATATTTCTAGAAGGATTCAGTAGCCCATTCTTAAACTCAATACATGGTATTATAGGATTAGAAATTGTCGTTACAGGTCAAGTATAAGGTTAGCTAACCTTTGTTTGAACAGTGTGCATATAATCATTTATACATCTACAAAGAATAGATAAAGTAGTGAAATACCATCAGTAAGTAAATGATGAACCTTTTGATGTGAAGCTGGTCTTAAAGCAGACGTGTGATGAAAGAGAGAGAGTTGTGAGAGACACAGAGAGCAGACTAAATGTTAATTACGGCGTGAGCATGCGTGCTGCATGTCTAATGCACCTTGTTAACCCAGAAACGCTTTTCATACAACCAGTGGCGGTTCTAGCTTGTATGGCTCCCTGGGCAAACCCCCCCTTCAGCCGCCCCACCCAACACAAAAAAGCACCATTCATTTTAATTGTAGTATATAAATACAAATAAAAATGAGAATCTAATTATTACACTATTACCCTATTGCTAACAAAAAACAACTAACACAAGTAAAACTAAATTGCACAAATCCTATATAACACAAATAGAATAACACACTCATAAAGAAGAGAACCTGATTATTACACTATTGCACTTCAAACAAGAAACACAAACTAAATTGCACAACTAATTGCATTAGTACTGAACAAAGTTATAGGTATGCTATTTGATAGATTCCCCGCACCCTCTATCTCGGGCAACTTACCCCCGCCCCTTCCACCATCTCGTACCTCTGAGTGGGAGACCTGAGGTCAATCTACCCCCGCCCCCTCCCCATCTCGTACCTCTGAGTGGGAGACCTGAGGTCAACATACCCCCGCCCCCTCCCCATCTCGTACCTCTGAGTGGGAGACCTTCCCAGGCAGCAGCCTGCCTAGCTCACAAACTAGAATCAGGACGCCCCCTCCCCATCTCGTACCTCTGAGTGGGAGACCTTCCCAGGCAGCAGCCTGCCTAGCTCACAAACAAGAATCAGGACGCCCACTCCAACCAGGTTAATTGACCCACAGTCCAACATGGTGACATGATATCATTGACGTGACGTGCAAATGAGCGATGGAAAACCGATCGCGCTAGAGTCACCATTTTGATTTGTGTGTGTGTGTGTGTGTGTGTGTGTTTGTGTGTGTGTGTGCGGGCGTGTGTGTGTGTGTGCGTGCGTGCGTGTGTGTATGCGTGGGCAGCAAATAGAGCCATTCATTAAGAGCGGGCCTTGTCAACCAGTGCACTCTCAACCCACCATGGTATACCTCTGTAAGATGCAATATGGATAAGACAGCACCAGAAAGCTGAAGGTCCAGGAAGTCGGAGGTTAAGTGCCCTAGGTAACTTCCTGTATGTACTTTATTTAAAGGGGGAGATCAAGCTGATCCTAACTGTTATAGGCCTGTTTATATTTTGCCCTGTTTCTCAAAAGTGTTGGAAAAACTTGTCAATAATCAACTGACTGGCTTTCTTGATGTCTATACTATTCTCTCGGGAATGCAATCTGGTTCTGCTATGGTTATGGATGTGTCACTGCAACCTTAAAGGTCCTCAGTGATGTCACCATTGCCCTTGATTCTAAGCAATATTGTGCTGCTATTTTTATTGAATTAGCCAAAGCTTTTGATACGGTAGACCATTCCATTCTTGTGGGCCAGCTAATTAATATTTGTGTCTCTGAGGGGTCTTTGGCCTGGTTTGCTAACTACCTCCCTCAAAGAGTGCAGAGTATAAAGTCAGAAAATCTGCTGTCGCAGCCACTGCCTGTCACCAAGAGAATACCCCAAGGCTCAATCCTAGGCCCCACGCTCTTCTCAATTTACATCAACAACATAGCTCAGGCAGTAGGAAGCTCTCTCATCCATTTAAATGCAGATGATACAGTCTTACACTCAGCTGGCATCTCCTCGGATTTTGTGTTAAATGCACTCCAACAAAGCTTTCTTAGTGTCCAACAAGCTATCTCTGCCCTTAACCTTGTTCTGAACACCTCCAAAACAAAGGTCATGTGGTTTGGTAAGAAGAATGTCCCTCTCCCCACAGGTGTGATTATTACCTCTGAGGGTTTAGAGCTTGAGGTAGTCACCTCATACAAGTAGTTGGGAGTATGGCTGGACAGTACACTGTCCTTCTCTCAGCACATATCAAAGCTGCAGGCTAAAGTTACATCTAGACTTAGTTTCCTCTATAGTAAATGCTCCTCTTTCACCTAAGCTTCCAAACTAACCCTGATTCAGATGACCTTCCTACCCATGCTAGATTACAGAGACATAATTTATAGATCAGCAGGTAAGGGTGCTCTCGATCGGCTAGATGTTCTTTACCATTCGGCCATCAGATTTGCCACCAATGCTCCTATATCACTGCACTCTATACTCCTCTGTAAACTGGTCATCTCTGTATACCCGTCGCAAGACCCACTGGTTAATGCTTATTTATAAAACCCTCTTAGGCCTCACTCCCCCCTATCTGAGACATCTACTGCAGCCCTCATCCTCCACATACAACACCTGTTCTGCCAGTCACATTCTGTTAAAGATCCCCAAAGCACATACATCCCTGGGTAGCTCCTCTTTTCAGTTCGCTGCAGCTAGCGACTGGAACGAACTGCAACAAACACTCAAACTGGACAGTTTTATCTCAATCTTTTCATTCAAAGACTCTTACTGACAGTTGTGGCTGCTTTGTGTGATGCATTGTTATCTACTTCTTGCTGAACTGACTTGCCTAGTTAAATAAAGGTTACATAAATAGCCCATGTGGGTGGCGTTCTCTGACCGTGTAAACCAGGTCTGGGGCTGTGGCGGTCAGTAATAACTCATACTACATGGTCACACACTACTACAGAACTACTGCTCCTCCTGCTGCCTCAGATACTGGGCCTACATATACTATAAGTCCCAAATGGCACCCTATTCCCTACAAAGTGCACAACATTTGACCAGACCCCTATGGGCCCTGGTCAAAAGCCACACACTATATAGGAAATAGGGTGACATTTAGGACACACATATAGAGATAAAACATTTTATCTACACTTCGCTAGGGCTCTGGCCAAAAGTAGTGCACTATGTAGGAAATAGGGTCCAATTTTCCAATTTGCACCCTATCTGTGTGGGCTGAATGGGATGGATGACTGGACTGTCACAGTGGGAGAGATAGTAGCTGCTAAAGTCTCCATGTGGGCCATTGGGAAGTGTATGACTGAAATGTAAAGTAGCGTAGAGGCTCCTGATGGGTTTCAGGGAAGGGAAGTGTAGATGTATCTCTACAGGTGTGTCCTAAATTGCACCCTATGTATATCAGGAAACGGGTGATCTTTGGCACACAGTCACAGACTACATCAGTAGAGGAAGCGATGGAAGGCAGAGATGGACTAATTCATTAATAATAGGTAGAGATGGTTCAGGCCTAAACATAATAACAGGCTCAGCCATCCTGTTATCAACTGCTAATTGATGAGCTGCCATCAGAGCAGAACAGAGCTGTCCTATTCCTCAACCATCCCTATTAATGACAACAACACATTACTGTGGGTTACACATATGTTCAATTTCAGTCACTATGAGGATTTTCTTTTGCTTATGACTCAGCTCGCTCCTCTCTGTGTCAGCCAACAGTACCTTTGCCACAATGAGCCACAAGAAAAACGTCAAGAGAAAAGAAACAGTGTTTCAAATTGGTAATCCTTTAAATTATTTTGAAGAAATGGAAGGTAATGAAAGGAATATTCAGGCCTGAAGGCCAGACCAGCAGGACTTAAACCATTGTGTTCCTAATGACGGGAGATAAAGGAAACCACGGGGCAGCTAGGAGTGTGTCGGGCTGGCGGCTGGCAATTTAAATAACATAACAGTATAATCCAGGTCATTTGCCTCTCCTCTTCTCTCCTCTCTCTGTTTGTCGTCTCTTCTCTTCTCTTCTCTTCTCTTCTCTTCTCTTCTCTTCTCTTCTCTTCTCTCTCTCTTCTCTTACTTCTCTCTTCTCTCTCTCTCTCTCTCTCTCTCTCTGTCTCTTCTCTTCTCTCTCTGTCTCTTCTCTTCACTCTCTGTCTCTTCTCTTCTCTCTCTGTCTCTTCTCTTCTCTTCTCTTCTCTTCTCTCTCTGTTTACTTCTCTCTTCTCTCTCTCTCTCTCTCTCTCTCTGTCTCTTCTCTTCACTCTCTGTCTCTTCTCTTCTCTCTCTGTCTCTTCTCTTCTCTTCTCTCTCTCTTTTCTTTTCTTCTCTCATCTCTCTATCTTCTCTCTCTTCACTTCTCATCTCTCTCTCTTCTCTTCTCTCTCTGTCTCTTCACTTCTCTCATCTCTCTGTCCCTTCTCTTCTCTCCTCTCTCTGTTTGTTGTCTCTCTCTTCTCTCCTCTCTCTCTGTGTTCACTTCTCTCATCTCTCTGTCTCTTCTCTCCTCTCCTCTCTATGTTGTCTCTCTCTTCTCTTCTCTGCTTGTTGCCTCTCTCGTCTCTTCTCTCCTCTCTCTCTATGCTCACTTCTCCCCTCTCTCTGTTTGTCGTCTCTATATTCTCTTCTCTTTTCTCTCTGTCTGTTCACTTTTCTCCTCTCTCTGTTTGTCATCTCTCGCTTCTCTTCTCTGCTTGTTGTCTCTCTCTTCTCTCCTCTCTCTGTTTGTCATCTCTCTCTTCTCTTCTCTGCTTGTTGTCTCTCTCTTCTCTCCTCTCTCTGTTTGTTGTCTTTCTCTTCTCTCCTCTCTCTGTTTGTTGTCTCTCTCTTCTCTCCTCTGCTTGTTGCCTCTCTCTTCTCTTCTCTCCTCTCTCTGTTTGTTGTCTCTCTCTTCTCTTCTCTTCTCTTCTCTTCGCTTCTCTTCTCTCCTCTCTCTCTCTGTTCACTTCTCTCCTCTCTCTGTTTGTCGTCTCTCTCTTCTCTCTCTGTCTGTTCACTTCTCTCCTCCCTCTGTTTGTTGCCTCTCTCTTCTCTCATCTGCTTGTTGCCTCTCTCTTCTCTTCACTTCTCTCTCTGTCTGTTCACTTCTCTCCTCTCTCTCTCTGTTCACTTCTCTCCTCTCTCTGTTTGTCGTCTCTCTCTTCTCTCTCTGTCTGTTCACCTCTCTCCTCTCTCTCTGTTCACTTCTCTCCTCTCTCTGTTTGTCGTCTCTCTCTTCTCTCTCTGTCTGTTCACTTCTCTCCTCTCTCTCTCTGTTCACTTCTCTCCTCTCAATTCAATTCAATTCAAGGGCTTTATTGGCATGGGAAACATGTGTCAACATTGCCAAAGCAAGTGAGGTAGACAACATACAAACTGAATATATAAAGTGAAAAACAACAAAAATTAACAGTAAACATTACACATACAGAGGTTTCAAAACAGTAAAGACATTACAAATGTCATATTATATATATATATACAGTGTTTTAACAATGTACAAATGGTTACATTTGCCTCTCTCTGTTTGTCATCTCTCTCTTCTCTTCTCTGCTTGTTGACTCTCTCTTCTCTCCTCTCTCTGTTTGTCATCTCTCTCATCTCTCCTCTGTCTCTCTGTTGTCTCTCTCCTCTCTCTGCTTGTAGTCTCTCTCATCTCTCCTCTGTCTATCTGTCCTCTCTCTCCTCTGCTTGTTGCCTATCTCTTTACTCCTCTTTCTGCTTGTAGTCTCTCTCATCTCTCCTCTATCTGTCGTCTCTCCCCTCTCCTCTGCTTGTTGCCTATCTCTTTTCTCCTCTCTCTGCTTGTAGTCTCTCTCATCTCTCCTCTATCTGTCGTCTCTCTCCTCTGCTTGTTGCCTATCTCTTTTCTCCTCTCTCTGCTTGTAGTCTCTCTCATCTCTCCTCTATCTGTCGTCTCTCCCCTCTCCTCTGCTTGTTGCCTATCTCTTTTCTCCTCTCTCTGCTTGTAGTCTCTCTCATCTCTCCTCTGTCTATCTGTCGTCTCTCCCCTCTCCTCTGCTTGTTGCTAATCTCTTTTCTCCTCTCTCTGTTTGTAGTCTCTCTCATCTCTCCTCTGTCTATCTGTCGTCTCTCTCCTCTGCTTGTTGCCTATCTCTTTTCTCCTCTCTCTGTTTGTAGTCTCTCTCATCTCTCCTCTGTCTATCTGTCCTCTCTCTCCTCTCCTCTGCTTGTTGCTAATCTCTTTTCTCCTCTCTCTGCTTGTAGTCTCTCTCATCTCTCCTCTGTCTATCTGTCGTCTCTCTCCTCTGCTTGTTGCCTATCTCTTTTCTCCTCTCTCTGCTTGTAGTCTCTCTCATCTCTCCTCTATCTATCTGTCGTCTCTCTCCTCTCCTCTGCTTGTTGTCTATCTCTTTTCTCCTCTCTCTGCTTGTAGTCTCTCTCATCTCTCCTCTGTCTATCTGTCATCTCTCTCATCTCCTCTGCTTGTTGCCTATCTCTTTTCTCCTCTCTCTGCTTGTAGTCTCTCTCATCTCTCCTCTATCTATCTGTCGTCTCTCTCCTCTCCTCTGCTTGTTGTCTATCTCTTTTCTCCTCTCTCTGCTTGTAGTCGCTCTCATCTCTCCTCTGTCTATCTGTCATCTCTCTCATCTCCTCTGCTTGTTGCCTATCTCTTCTCTCCTCTCTGGAGATGGTTTTAAGGCGGACTCTGACAGTTTTGCTGGTCCCCTGCTAACCCATGCATACGCCTATAAAACGATACAAAGACGGCAGCCTTTACTCTAGTAAAAGAGTAAGAGGACTCTATATTTAAAGATATAGTACATGGCCCTGAGTCCTGTCGAAAACAATCTAGATAGGAGACAGGAGACAGAAAGAGAAAAGTAAAGTAGAAGCTACTGCTGAATGTTTGATGAGGAGCCAGAGCTCAGTGGATAAGTGAGACTGACAGTGGTACAGTCGTGTACTCTCAGACTGATTGAGATTGGGATGGGGGGGGGGGGGGGGGGGGGAGAGTGAGACAGACCACTGTAACTGACTCAGTGAGCATAGCCTTGCTATTGAGAGAAGACAGGCTTTGTGCACACTGCCCAAAAAACGAGGTGGAAACTGAGCTGCACATCCTAACCTCCTGCCCAATGTATGACCATATTAGAGACATATATTTCCCTCAGATTAAACAGACCCACAAAGAATTCAAAAACAAACCCAATTTTGATAAACTCCCATATCTACTGGGTGAAATACGACAGTGTGCATCACAGCAGCAACATGTGTGACCTGTTGCCACAAAAGGGCAACCAGTGAAGAACAAACACCATCGTAAATACAACCCATATTTATGTTTATTTATTTTCCCCTTTGTACTTTAACTATTTGCAAATAATATGACATTTGTAATGTCTTTATTATTTTGGAACTTTTGTGAGTGTAATATTTACTGTTCATTTTCATTGTTTATTTCACTTTTGTTTATTACAGTGCCTTGCAAAAGTATTCGGCCCCCTTGAACTTTGCGACCTTTTGCCACATTTCAGGCTTCAAACATAAAGATATAAAACTGTATTTTTTTGTGAAGAATCAACAACAAGTGGGACACAATCATAAAGTGGAATGACATTTATTGGATATTTCAAACTTTTTTAACAAATCAAAAACTGAAAAATTGGGCGTGCAAAATTATTCAGCCCCCTTAAGTTAATACTTTGTAGCGCCACCTTTTGCTGCGATTACAGCTGTAAGTCGCTTGGGGTATGTCTCTATCAGTTTTGCACATCGAGAGACTGACATTTTTTCCCATTCCTCCTTGCAAAACAACTCGAGCTCAGTGAGGTTGGATGGAGATCATTTGTGAACAGCAGTTTTCAGTTCTTTCCACAGATTCTCGATTGGATTCAGGTCTGGACTTTGACTTGGCAATTCTAACACCTGGATATGTTTATTTTTGAACCATTCCATTGTAGATTTTGCTTTATGTTTTGGATCATTGTCTTGTTGGAAGACAAATCTCCGTCCCAGTCTCAGGTCTTTTGCAGACTCCATCAGGTTTTCTTCCAGAATGGTCCTGTATTTGGCTCCATCCATCTTCCCATCAAGTTTAACCGTCTTCCCTGTCCCTGCTGAAGAAAAGCAGGCCCAAACCATGATGCTGCCACCACCATGTTTGACAGTGGGGATGGTGTGTTCAGCTGTGTTGCTTTTACGCCAAACATAACGTTTTGCATTGTTGCCAAAAAGTTCAATTTTGGTTTCATCTGACCAGAGCACCTTCTTCCACATGTTTGGTGTGTCTCCCAGGTGGCTTGTGGCAAACTTTAAACAACACTTTTTATGGATATCTTTAAGAAATGGCTTTCTTCTTGCCACTCTTCCATAAAGGCCAGATTTGTGCAATATACGACTGATTGTTGTCCTATGGACAGAGTCTCCCACCTCAGCTGTAGATCTCTGCAGTTCATCCAGAGTGATCATGGGCCTCTTGGCTGCATCTCTGATCAGTCTTCTCCTTGTATGAGCTGAAAGTTTAAAGGGACGGCCAGGTCTTGGTAGATTTGCAGTGGTCTGATACCCCTTCCATTTCAATATTATCGCTTGCACAGTGCTCCTTGGGTTGTTTAAAGCTTGGGAAATATTTTTTTCTCCAAAACTTCACAACAGTATCTCGGACCTGCCTGTTGTGTTCCTTGTTCTTCATGATGCTCTCTGCGCTTTTAACGAACCTCTGAGACTGTCACAGTGCAGGTGTATTTATACGGAGACTTTATTACACACATGTGGATTGTATTTATCATCATTAGTCATTTAGGTCAACATTGGATCATTCAGAGATCCTCACTGAACTTCTGGAGAGAGTTTGCTGCACTGAAAGTAAAGGGGCTGAATAATTTTGCACGCCCAATTTTTAAGTTTTTGATTTGTTAAAGAAGTTTGAAATATCCAATAAATGTTGTTCCACTTCATGATTGTGTCCCACTTGTTGTTGATTCTTCACAAAAAAATACAGTTTTATATCTTTATCTTTGAAGCCTGAAATGTGGCAAAAGGTCGCAAAGTTCAAGGGGGCCGAATACTTTCGCAAGGCACTGTATCTACTTCACATATGTTTCCCATGCCAATAAAGCCCTTAAATTGAAGAGAAAGAGAGAGAGCGAGAGAGAGCGAGAGAGAGAGAGAGAGAGAGAGAGAGAGATGAGACTACAACTCTCTATCTTGGCTCATAATTCAAAGGATACTAAACAAGTACTTGTTGCTAGAAATTCATATCTTGCCATTGTAAATGAAGTACATATTACATATGACATATTACGACTTTTGATGAATGGAATCAATACAAGTGGTAGAATGCACCTCTCTGATCCACACTCCATCTATCTATTAACAACATCCTCCCACTGTTTTCCAACTCCACTATCTACTTCCCCTCCCATTCTGCCCACAGCAGATGTGCTCATACTGCATGTGTGTGCATAGATGTGTGTGTCTGTGCATACATGCATAATGCATCTGTGTGTGTGAAAGTGTAAATGTTTATGTATGTGTGTGTACATGTACAAGTGTGTATGAAACTGTATGTCTCTTACCTGCGCAGCAGCAATTTGGGGTGGTTCTTGCTCTCCAGGTTCTTGTCGATGAGGTCAGAGAGCAGGTGTTTGAGCACGTCGGTGGCGTACTCCAGTTTGCCCTGCAGCGCAGTCATGATGAGAGACGCCACGTTGCCGCGGTCCCGCATGGAGAAGGAGCGTTGGAGCTCCAGAGTTCTGATGAAGGTTAGCAGAAACACCTTGTTGTTGATGAGCTGAGCGAAAAGTTTCAGAGCCTTCTCTGTGCTCAGCTGGCCGTTACCTGACACCTAGGAGATACAGGACAGGATGCAAAGGGTTAACATGCCACATGACAACACATGGTTTCTGTGTTAAGAGTTCTACTTTAAACAACTTCATACACACCCAGATTGTTCCATGCGTGACAGAACTGCACTACTGCTTTTCTTACGCTCAGTTGATCATAAAGGGGCATTGTGAGGCGCTAGCATACAGTACTTTCTGCTGTTCCTATTGGACCTTTATTCCTCCCACTATCACACCATATCACCCTCATACAGTCAACAGGCTGACCCTAATAAGCCTGCATACGTTGTCCTGTTACCCATGTACCCTAATAAGTCAACTCATCCAGCAACTCACACCCACCCTGTACTCCCCTATAAAGAATAGCAGTGTATTAAAGGGACTCTGTGGAGTGTGTTTCAGTCAGTCTGTCCCAAGTAGAGGAGGTCTCAGGGCTGCCAGCGAACAGGACATTACCCACTTCATTACTCCTGATGAAGGACGCGCTGGTGGGTGAAATAGACGCACGTCGGGATACTGTACTGGGACCTGCGTGTGTGTGTGTGTGTGTGTGTGAGAGAGAGGCCAGAGAGGCAGAACGACATACGAGTGTCAGTTTCCCCCTGGCACTGTGGTGCTTAGGAGGGCATGCTGCAGGGGTGGAGTGGAAGCTCTCTCTCACTCTCCTTTTCCTCACTCTGTCTCTCCTTTCCTCATTTCTCTTTCCCTCTCCCATCCCCCCTCCATACTTTTCTTTGTCTACTTTTTCTCTCCATCTTTCTCTCTCCATACCTCCAGTTCTCTGAGAACAGGGTGGTCCTCGATGCCAGGGAAAAGGACTCTCATGGCATAGGTCCGGTAGTCCAGGTGGGGGATACCAGCTCTGTCCAGATCACTGGTCAGCTCGTTGATGTCCGTCTGCAGCTCAGCAAAAGCTGGAGGAGGTTGGTAGAGAGAGGAGAAATTAACCGCACTGTTAGTATGGATCAACTGATTTCAGACCTGCTGGTTTAATTGAAACCATAGATCTCCATGTATTAGTATGTATGCCCACTAGCTGTGGTGACCCCCCCCCCCCCCCCCCCACGCACACACACACACACACACACACACACACACACACACACACACACACACACACACACACACACACACACACACACACACACACACACACACACACTTCTGGTGGCCAGTAAATTGGCTGTACTGTATAGTATCTGAGCTCCGGTGTGTTCCCTGCTGTTAGGGGCTGCAGGTGAGAGCTGGTTAATTGGTCCCTTCCTGACTGAGTCCTGCTGGGCCTTGCTCTGCCCTGCGGTTGTCCCCTTAGCCTCTCTGCAGCCAATCACAGTCATATCTCCCCCATGCCTACAGCCTGCTCCCCAACACCCCTGCTAGCCCAGCCCAGGGCCCAGGGCTCAGGCATACACCCCTGGAGGGGAACCCAGGTACCTAGCTGCCCCTCGAAATCCACCCTTGGTGCCCTACACTCTTCCTGAACACAGATGCTGTTTAAAACATGACCATTCGGTGTGTCTCCTCGCCTGTGTGTGTGTCTGCTTAGAGTATCTGTCTGTCTGTCTGTATGTGTCCAGGGCTTTAGCTCTATAAGCCCCATGTAGCTGTGTGCTGCTCAGCTCTGTTCACACCCCCCAGCTGGGCCCTACAACAGACATAGAGCAGACCTCACTATGAACCTCTCTACTCTGCCACAGCCCTGACACAACCCAGAGAAACAAGACAATGACATTTAGAGGATATAACCTTCTAGTATACTATGTCTTCTATATGTCCTATCTTTGTAATTCTGTTTGTTAGAGTTATTCTATGTGCTGTATTTCTGTATGTTAGAGTTATTCTATGTGCTGTAATTCTGTATGTTGGAGTTATTCTATATGCTGTTGTTATTCTATGTGCTGTAATTCTGTATGTTAGAGTTATTCTATATGCTGTAATTCTGTATGTTCGAGTTACTCTATGTGCTGTAATTCTGTATGTTAGAGTTATTCTATATGCTGTTGTTATTCTATGTGCTGTAATTCTGTATGTTGGAGTTACTCTATGTGCTGTAATTCTGTATGTTAGAGTTATTCTATGTGCTGTAATTCTGTATGTTGGAGTTATTCTATATGCTGTTGTTATTCTAAGCGCTGTAATTCTGTATGTTAGAGTTATTGTATGTGCTGTAATTCTGTATGTTGGAGTTATTCTATGTGCTGTAATTCTGTATGTTGGAGTTATTCTATATGCTGTAATTCTGTAAATTAGAGTTATTGTATGTGCTGTAATTCTGTATGTTGGAGTTATTCTATATGTTGTAATTCTGTATGTTGTAGTTACCCTATGTGTTGTAATTCTGTATGTTAGAGTTATTCTATATGTTGCAATTCTGTATGTAAGAGTTATTCTATATGTTGTTGTTATTCTAAGCGCTGTTATTCTGTATGTTAGAGTTATTGTATGTGCTGTAATTCTGTATGTTGGAGTAATTCTATGTGCTGTAATTCTGTATGTTGGAGTTATTCTATATGCTGTAATTCTGTATGTTAGAGTTATTCTATATGCTGTAATTCTGTATGTTAGAGTTATTTTATGTGCTGTAATTCTGTATGTTGGAGTTATTCTATATGCTGTTGTTATTCTAAGCACTGTAATTCTGTATGTTAGAGTTATTCTATATACTGTAATTCTGTATGTTGGAGTTACTCTATGTGCTGTTGTTATTCTATGTGCTGTAAATCTGTATTTTGGAGTTATTCTATGTGCTGTAATTCTGTATGTTAGAGTTATTCTATATGCAGTTGTTAGTCTATGTGCTGTATTTCTGTATGTTAGATTTATTCTATATGCTGTTGTTATTCTATGTGCTGTAATTCTGTATGTTAGAGTTATTCTCTATGTTGTAATTCTGTAAGTTATATTTATTATATATGCTGTTGTTATTCTATGTGCTGTAATTCTGTATGTTGGAGTTATTATATATGCTGTTGTTATTTTAAGCGCTGTAATTCTGTATGTTAGAGTTATTCTATGTGCTGTAATTCTGTAGGTTAGAGTTATTCTATGTGCTGTAATTCTGTATGTTGGAGTTATTCTAAATGCTGTAATTCTGTATGTTAGAGTTATTCTATGTGCTGTAATTCTGTAGGTTAGAGTTATTCTATGTGCTGTAATTCTGTATGTTGGAGTTATTCTAAATGCTGTAATTCTGTATGTTGTAGTTACTCTATGTGCTGTAATTCTGTATGTTGGAGTTATTCTATGTGCTGTAATTCTGTATGTTAGAGTTATTCTATATGTTGTAATTCTGTATGTTGTAGTTATTCTATGTGCTGTAATTCTGTATGTTGGAGTTATTCTATATGTTGTAATTCTGTATGTTGTAGTTACCCTATGTTCTGTAATTCTGTATGTTAGAGTTATTCTATGTGCTGTAATTCTGTATGTTAGAGTTATTCTATGTGCTGTAATTCTGAGTGGTAAAGCTGTCTTCAGGCTAGCTGGAGGGAATACATACAGTAACTTGCCTGTTCTTCCTCTGGGCCCAAGGTTCAGAGGTCAGCTGGTGCAGTGAACAGAAGCGTGCCCTGTCTGTACTATGGCCCACCAGGGGTGTGTGTGTGTGTGTGTGTGTGTGTGTGTGTGTGTAGACCGCAGAGCTCAGCACTAACCCAGATTTATTAGGCTTTAACGAGGCCTGCCTAACAATCTCAAATGAGGCCATGCCTTTACAACAAACTCTGAAACAGACACTGCCACACACACACAGACTGAACAGTGTGTTTAATCAGTGTGTGTAAGTCAGTGTGTGTAAGCCAGTGTTTGTAAGTCAGTGTGTGTAAGTCAGTGTGTGTAAGCCAGTGTGTGTGTGTGTGAGCCACTGTGTGTAAGTCAGTGTGTGTAAGTCAGTGTGTGTAAGTCAGTGTGTGTAAGCCAGTGTGTGTAAGTCAGTGTGTGTAAGTCAGTGTGTGTGAGTCAGTGTGTGTGAGTCAGTGTGTGTAAGCCAGTGTGTGTAAGCCAGTGTGTGTAAGTCAGTGTGTGTAAGCCAGTGTGTGTAAGTCAGTGTTTGTAAGTCAGTGTGTGTAAGTCAGTGTGTGTGTGAGCCAGTGTGTGTGTGTGTGAGCCACTGTGTGTAAGTCAGTGTGTGTAAGTCAGTGTGTGTAAGTCAGTGTGTGTAAGCCAGTGTGTGTAAGTCAGTGTGTGTAAGTCAGTGTGTGTGAGTCAGTGTGTGTGAGCCAGTGTGTGTAAGTCAGTGTGTGTAAGTCAGTGTGTGTGAGTCAGTGTGTGTGAGTCAGTGTGTGTAAGCCAGTGTGTGTAAGCCAGTGTGTGTAAGTCAGTGTGTGTAAGCCAGTGTGTGTAAGTCAGTGTGTGTGAGTCAGTGTGTGTGAGTCAGTGTGTGTAAGCCAGTGTGTGTAAGCCAGTGTGTGTAAGTCAGTGTGTGTGTGAGCCAGTGTGTGTGTGTGTGAGCCACTGTGTGTAAGTCAGTGTGTGTAAGTCAGTGTGTGTAAGTCAGTGTGTGTAAGCCAGTGTGTGTAAGTCAGTGTGTGTAAGTCAGTGTGTGTGAGTCAGTGTGTGTGAGTCAGTGTGTGTAAGCCAGTGTGTGTAAGCCAGTGTGTGTAAGTCAGTGTGTGTAAGCCAGTGTGTGTAAGTCAGTGTTTGTAAGTCAGTGTGTGTAAGTCAGTGTGTGTGTGAGCCAGTGTGTGTGTGTGTGAGCCACTGTGTGTAAGTCAGTGTGTGTAAGTCAGTGTGTGTAAGTCAGTGTGTGTAAGCCAGTGTGTGTAAGTCAGTGTGTGTAAGTCAGTGTGTGTGAGTCAGTGTGTGTGAGTCAGTGTGTGTAAGCCAGTGTGTGTAAGTCAGTGTGTGTAAGTCAGTGTGTGTAAGTCAGTGTGTGTAAGTCAGTGTGTGTAAGTCAGTGTGTGTAAGCCAGTGTGTGTAAGTCAGTGTGTGTAAGTCAGTGTGTGTAAGTCAGTGTGTGTGAGCCAGTGTGTGTGTGAGCCAGTGTGTGTGAGCCAGTGTGTGTGACCCAGTGTGTGTGTGCCTGTGTGTGTGTGTGCCTGTGTGTGTGTGTGTGTGAGTGTGTGTGTGTGTGTGTGTGTTTGCGTAAGCCAGTGTGTGTTAGCGATAGACAAGCACCATGTGCATTTAGTGTGCCACGATCAGCATCAAAAACAGGGTCAACTAAACAGCAGAGACTGTGTGTCTGTCAGACAAAACCTGACTCACTAACCCAGATTCACAATAACTTGTATTACATTATACAACACATACCACCAGTTATTTACGTATTACACAGAAGCATCAATGTGTGTCTTTCATGTGATTATAACATGCCTTAGTGGAGCCCAGCTAGCTAGCTCAGTCTTAAACCCTACAAGGAAACTGGAATCAAAGTGTCTCAAAATAGCTATGTAGAGCAGAAGAGGACCAAACATAATTGCTTAACTCTTCACAGACATTTTGAGAGACTGATTTCAGTTTCTGTACCTGTGATGACATGACTTTGTTGCTGATGGAGGATAAGGATATAGGCTAGTGTACATGATTAGCGACTCTGGGCTGAACTGACCTTCCGTAACCCTAAGTTTTTGCCTAGCACTACACAGTCTAGACCAGGGTTAGTTTGTGAGAGTTGCAACTAATAGTATGTGGTTTATTTGCTGAATGTCTATGGATGTTTCCCTAGATGCATTTCAATGTTACTGATAGCCAACTAATAGTCTGTGGTTCATTTGTTATCTAAATAAAGTGTTACTCACCTTCCTTGCACTCCAGGGCGACCCGGGACTCCAGGTTGTCCATCTGCATCTGCAGGCGCTTCAGGGTGAGGTCATTCTCCCGTGACTTGCGTTTGTATGCGATGAGGACGAGGATGACGATGATAAGGAGAAGGCCTCCGCCGGCGGCGATGGAGACGATGGCGGGAAGGGTGAGCAGGCTGTCTGACAGGATGTGGACCGCCCCTGGAGATACGTGGAGACCGCCCACCTGGACCTGATATATATACACACACAGTATATTAAAACACACACACACACACAGTATATTAAACACACACACACAGTGTATTAAACACACACACACAGTATATTAAACATGCACACCCATAGTATATTAAACATACACACACACACACACACACACACACACACACACACACACACACACACACACACACACACACACACACACACACACAGTATATTAAACATACACACATGCAAACACACACACACACACACACACAGTATATTAAACACACACATGCAAACACACACACATAACAAACACACAGGCACACACACACACACACAGTTCGATTCAGTTAAATAAACCCATACAGCACACAGACACAGTGTGCATAGACACACCCACCCAGACACCCAGACACCCCGACATGGAGGACAGTGAAGAGTGAAGTTCTGGGGGCTTGAACTCAATAAGTGAGAAGACTGGTAGAAATAATTGCAGTGGATTCTTGCAGAACCTTTTGACAGCCAGAGCCCAGTTACACTGCCGTGTCTTTGACCTGTTTCTCTCAGCTGAATGAACAACCACAAGTGCAAAAATAATGGAGTTTACAGGTCAAACGTTATGGAAAATAAATCACAGACACTCTGACACACAGAGACAGAAAAGAGAGACAGGAGGAGATGGTGTGCGTCTGTGTGTGTGTGTGTTTGTCAGTGTCTGTTTCAGTGTGTGTTTCTGTGTTGTTGTGTGTGTACTTGGACAGACTGATTGAGGTACCATGACTTTGTACTGGCCCGTGAGGTTGGGGGGCTCACACAGCAGCTGGGTCTCAGACACAGTGACTGAGCAGGGGGTCTCCCCAATCAGTACAGTGTAGTTGAGCTTCACCCCCCCTGAGGCCGGGGGCACCAGGTTTTTGCCCTGTGGGGGGAGAGGAGGGGGATAAGGAGGGGGAAATATAGCAAAGCTCAACTAAGGTAATATGAAGCCCCTCAAAAATAATCATTGGTTGTTATGGTGCAGTAATGATGACACAGTTATAAAATGACATTAAAATAACCTAAACCCTCTCTTGGTTTCTACAAGCT
>NC_092155.1:63212329-63299829 GCF_045791955.1 Oncorhynchus clarkii lewisi | reverse complement strand
GAAACGTGCTATATACTGTACATCCATCCAATGAAGTATTATTACTTTCAGAGACAGTACGTTTTCAGTTTTCATAAAATGTCTCCTGTAGCTCTGAGGGAGCCTCAAGCTAAGACATGTAAGAGGACAGGGGGGCATGAGGGGATATCCCCCAATCACTTGGTCATTTATCCAATCTGGCAGGTTGAGGTGAAGTCATGGCTTCTTGAATGATATTAATTTCCATCTGTATGCCCAGGAGCAGATATTTTCCATCTGTATGCCAAGGAGCAGATATTTTCCATCTGTATGCCCAGGAGCAGACATTTACCATGTGAGGGAACAAGCTTCAGCACTACGAACAGTAGAGGAACACAATAGATTACTGTGCTGCACTCCTGCTGCTGCCGGAGCCTCTCTCACTCTTTCTCTCACTCTCAGCAGAAACTTAATTAGAGCCAAATGTCTTCAAAGCTCTGTAGCGCCAGCAGAGTACCACACCTCTTACCTGTTGTCCTATGCTCTAGTCTAGAGCAGTGTTCGTTCAGATAGGGCAGGTTAAGCCTGATACAGAGGCTATTTCTTTTGGGCTATTGCCTGTGTACATTTGGTAAATCTACTTGTATATTTTGTATGCTATGACGCTTTCACCATTGGATCACCAAGACCAGCAAATAAATCTTCACTCTGATGAAGTCAACCTGCCCTGCCTTCTGCTGATTTCATGCACTTATCACTATTTTACAATTACGTACGCTAATCAAAATATTTTGTAGACAATATCATGAAAAGGGATGTCTGGTAGCCTCAATAAATAGACAAAGATTTGTAGTTACATGTATAGATTTGTTTTACTTGACTTAAACTTGTGACTGGACTCCACTTGACTTGCTCTTACAATGCATGACTTGGACCCATTTTACTTGGAACTCAACTTGAGACTCGGACCTTGTGATTGCTTGTGAATAATAGTGGCTTGCTCCCACCTCTAGTGCACAGAGTGAGAATTGTCTTAGTTACCACAACCACGCTCTTTGAGGTAGAACTACAGAGTACAAGAGTATTCCCATTCTTCCCCATGCAGGAAGGAATCGTAGGATGCATTATTAAGTGGCTCGCTGTATGGTAACTTAGTCTTTGGGCTGGTCCTGCTGGAGGCCCGTGGAGGACTGGGTTGGGTTCAGCAGGAAGTCGACTCTGCTACTGGGTTAAACGAAACACAGTTCCCACATTACAGCTGTCGCCATGTGTGCTGCTGCGGCTGGACTCGATGTCTGTATAATAGCCCACATTACAAGGTCTGAACACTCCCTCTACTCCCGCAGTGTAGTGACATTGTACATCTACAGTCTAAGTTTGCATGTCAGTGAGAGAGAGAGAGAGAGAGAGAGAGAGAGAGAGAGAGAGAGAGAGAGAGAGAGAGAGAGAGAGAGAGAGAGAGACACACACATTAGCTCTGCTGACACATTTTCTCCAAGAATCTTCTACAGTAATCCTATTATATATTACAGAGAAAGCTTAGAATAGATGACAGTTATAGAACAAATACTGAAAAACCTCATGTATACACTGTTCTTATCGTGTGCTATTATTATCAAAAGCTGCTTGTGAATGTATTTACTTATTAACTTAAAACATTCTGGCCAATAAGTCCCTTTTTAACTGCAAATAAACACTAATTCACTGTCATAGTTTTGAGCAAATAAGCTTTTTTAATAGCTACGAATACACTTGATTTCTCTCACACATTGAGACAGTAAAAAGCAAAAGTTCCATGTTGCTGTAGTCTCCATGTTTTAACAGTGGTGTGTTACAGAGAGGCACAGACGCCACCACAGCATCCCACTCTGCCTGTCTGTCTCTGTCTTGGTTGGAACACAACGGAACAGCAATGCATTTGCAAGTCAACTGCAGTACAGTATGGCTCCCACTACCATCTGTTCAGAGCTGGGCTAGATAGGTGGAAGGATGCTGCATGTTTTCAACACACTCCTTCAATACTCTGTGTGTTGAAATACTGTGTTTGTGGCGGTGAGAAATCATGTCTCCCTCTCCCTGAATCCTGTCTTCTGAGAAAGGCTGTCATATAAGACTCAGCCATGACTTGGATGTGATTTAATTTGATGTATGTAGATCTAAAGAGACCAGTCAGAATAAGACACCGAGCTTAGTGCCTATAAGGTTAGTGGTCAGGGTAGTGAAGGGGGAAATACTGGCTATGTCAGGGTAGTGAAGGGGGAAATACTGCCTATGTCTGGGTAGTGAAGGGGGAAATACTGGCTATGTCAGGGTAGTGAAGGGGGAAATACTGGCTATGTCAGGGTATTGAAGGGGGAAATACTGCCTATGTCAGGGTAGTGAAGGGGGAAATACTGCCTATGTCAGGGTAGTGAAGGGGGAAATACTACCTATGTCAGGGTAGTGAAGGGGGAAATACTGCCTATGTCAGGGTAGTGAATGGAGAAATACTGGCTATGTCAGGGTAGTGAAGGGGGAAATACTGGCTATGTCAGAGTAGTGAAGGGGGAAATACTGGCTACGTCAGGGTAGTGAAGGGGGAAATACTGGCTATGTCAGGGTAGTGAAGGGGGAAATACTGGCTATGTCAGGGTAGTGAATGGGGAAATACTGCCTATGTCAGGGTAGTGAAGGGAGAAATACTGCCTATGTCAGGGTAGTGAAGGGGGAAATACTGCCTATGTCAGGGTAGTGAAGGGAGAAATACTGCCTATGTCAGGGTAGTGAAGGGAGAAATACTGGCTATGTCAGAGTAGTGAAGAAAAACAGCATAGGGTTTTATGTGGGTAGTGAAGAAAAACAGCATAGGGTTTTATGTGGGTAGTGAAGATAAACAGCATAGGGTTTTATGTGGGTAGTGAAGATAAACAGCATAGGGTTTTATGTGGGTAGTGAAGATAAACAGCATAGGGTTTTATGTGGGTAGTGAAGATAAACAGCATAGGGTTTTATATGGGTAGTGAGGAAAAACAGCATAGGGTTTTATGTGGGTAGTGAAGATAAACAGCATAGGGTTTTATGTGGGTAGTGAAGATAAACAGCATAGGGTTTTATGTGGGTAGTGAAGATAAACAGCATAGGGTTTTATATGGGTAGTGAAGATAAACAGCATAGGGTTTTATATGGGTAGTGAAGATAAACAGCATAGGGTTTTATGTGGGTAGTGAAGATAAACAGCATAGGGTTTTATATGGGTAGTGAAGATAAACAGCATAGGGTTTTATATGGGTAGTGAAGGGGGAAATACTGGCTATGTCAGGGTAGTGAAGATAAACAGCATAGGGTTTTATGTGGGTAGTGAAGATAAACAGCATAGGGTTTTATATGGGTAGTGAGGAAAAACAGCATTGGGTTTTATGTGGGTAGTGAAGATAAACAGCATAGGGTTTTATATGGGTAGTGAAGATAAACAGCATAGGGTTTTATGTGGGTAGTGAGGAAAAACAGCATTGGGTTTTATGTGGGTAGTGAAGATAAACAGCATAGGGTTTTATATGGGTAGTGAAGATAAACAGCATAGGGTTTTATGTGGGTAGTGAAGATAAACAGCATAGGGTTTTATATGGGTAGTGAAGAAAAACAGCATAGGGTTTTATGTGGGTAGTGAAGATAAACAGCATTGGGTTTTATGTGGGTAGTGAAGATAAACAGCATAGGGTTTTATATGGGTAGTGAAGAAAAACAGCATAGGGTTTTATATGGGTAGTGAAGATAAACAGCATAGGGTTTTATGTGGGTAGTGAGGAAAAACAGCATAGGGTTTTATGTGGGTAGTGAAGATAAACAGCATAGGGTTTTATGTGGGTAGTGAAGATAAACAGCATAGGGTTTTATGTGGGTAGTGAAGAAAAACAGCATAGGGTTTTATGTGGGTAGTGAAGATAAACAGCATAGGGTTTTATATGGGTAGTGAAGATAAACAGCATAGGGTTTTATGTGGGTAGTGAAGATAAACAGCATAGGGTTTTATGTGGGTAGTGAAGATAAACAGCATAGGGTTTTATGTGGGTAGTGAAGATAAACAGCATAGGGTTTTATATGGGTAGTGAGGATAAACAGCATAGGGTTTTATGTGGGTAGTCAGGATAAACAGCATAGGGTTTTATATGGGTAGTGAAGAAAAACAGCATAGGGTTTTATATGGGTAGTGAGGATAAACAGCATAGGGTTTTATGTGGGTAGTGAAGATAAACAGCATAGGGTTTTATGTGGGTAGTGAAGAAAAACAGCATAGGGTTTTATATGGGTAGTGAGGATAAACAGCATAGGGTTTTATGTGGGTAGTGAAGATAAACAGCATAGGGTTTTATGTGGGTAGTGAAGAAAAACAGCATAGGGTTTTATATGGGTAGTGAAGAAAAACAGCATAGGGTTTTATGTGGGTAGTGAAGATAAACAGCATAGGGTTTTATATGGGTAGTGAAGATAAACAGCATAGGGTTTTATATGGGTAGTGAAGATAAACAGCATAGGGTTTTATATGGGTAGTGAAGATAAACAGCATAGGGTTTTATATGGGTAGTGAAGGGAGAAATACTGGCTATGTCAGGGTAGTGAAGATAAACAGCATAGGGTTTTATATGGGTAGTGAAGATAAACAGCATAGGGTTTTATATGGGTAGTGAAGATAAACAGCATAGGGTTTTATATGGGTAGTGAAGATAAACAGCATAGGGTTTTATATGGGTAGTGATGAAAAACAGCATAGGGTTTTATGTGGGTAGTGAAGATAAACAGCATAGGGTTTTATGTGGGTAGTGAAGAAAAACAGCATAGGGTTTTATGTGGGTAGTGAAGATAAACAGCATAGGGTTTTATATGGGTAGTGAAGAAAAACAGCATAGGGTTTTATATGGGTAGTGAAGATAAACAGCATAGGGTTTTATGTGGGTAGTGAAGATAAACAGCATAGGGTTTTATGTGGGTAGTGAAGAAAAACAGCATAGGGTTTTATGTGGGTAGTGAAGATAAACAGCATAGGGTTTTATATGGGTAGTGAAGAAAAACAGCATAGGGTTTTATATGGGTAGTGAAGATAAACAGCATAGGGTTTTATGTGGGTAGTGAAGATAAACAGCATAGGGTTTTATATGGGTAGTGAAGATAAACAGCATAGGGTTTTATGTGGGTAGTGAAGATAAACAGCATAGGGTTTTATGTGGGTAGTGAAGATAAACAGCATAGGGTTTTATATGGGTAGTGAAGATAAACAGCATAGGGTTTTATATGGGTAGTGAAGGGAGAAATACTGGCTATGTCAGGGTAGTGAAGATAAACAGCATAGGGTTTTATATGGGTAGTGAAGATAAACAGCATAGGGTTTTATATGGGTAGTGAAGGGGGAAATACTGGCTATGTCAGGGTAGTGAAGATAAACAGCATTGGGTTTTATGTGGGTAGTGAAGATAAACAGCATAGGGTTTTATATGGGTAGTGAAGGGGGAAATACTGGCTATGTCAGGGTAGTGAAGATAAACAGCATAGGGTTTTATATGGGTAATGAAGATAAACAGCATAGGGTTTTATGTGGGTAGTGAAGATAAACAGCATAGGGTTTTATATGGGTAGTGAAGATAAACAGCATAGGGTTTTATGTGGGTAGTGAAGATAAACAGCATAGGGTTTTATATGGGTAGTGAGGAAAAACAGCATAGGGTTTTATGTGGGTAGTGAAGATAAACAGCATAGGGTTTTATATGGGTAGTGAAGATAAACAGCATAGGGTTTTATGTGGGTAGTGAAGATAAACAGCATAGGGTTTTATGTGGGTAGTGAAGAAAAACAGCATAGGGTTTTATGTGGGTAGTGAAGAAAAACAGCATAGGGTTTTATATGGGTAGTGAAGATAAACAGCATAGGGTTTTATATGGGTAGTGAAGATAAACAGCATAGGGTTTTATATGGGTAGTGAAGAAAAACAGCATAGGGTTTTATATGGGTAGTGAAGATAAACAGCATAGGGTTTTATTTGGGTAGTGAAGAAAAACAGCATAGGGTTTTATGTGGGTAGTGAAGATAAACAGCATAGGGTTTTATGTGGGTAGTGAAGATAAACAGCATAGGGTTTTATGTGGGTAGTGAAGATAAACAGCATAGGGTTTTATATGGGTAGTGAAGAAAAACAGCATAGGGTTTTATATGGGTAGTGATGAAAAACAGCATAGGGTTTTATGTGGGTAGTGAAGATAAACAGCATAGGGTTTTATGTGGGTAGTGAGGAAAAACAGCATAGGGTTTTATGTGGGTAGTGAAGATAAACAGCATAGGGTTTTATATGGGTAGTGAAGAAAAACAGCATAGGGTTTTATATGGGTAGTGAAGAAAAACAGCATAGGGTTTTATATGGGTAGTGAGGAAAAACAGCATAGGGTTTTATGTGGGTAGTGAAGATAAACAGCATAGGGTTTTATATGGGTAGTGAAGATAAACAGCATAGGGTTTTATATGGGTAGTGAAGAAAAACAGCATAGGGTTTTATGTGGGTAGTGAAGATAAACAGCATAGGGTTTTATATGGGTAGTGAAGATAAACAGCATAGGGTTTTATATGGGTAGTGAAGATAAACAGCATAGGGTTTTATATGGGTAGTGAAGATAAACAGCATAGGGTTTTATATGGGTAGTGAAGATAAACAGCATAGGGTTTTATGTGGGTAGTGAAGATAAACAGCATAGGGTTTTATATGGGTAGTGAAGATAAACAGCATAGGGTTTTATATGGGTAGTGAAGATAAACAGCATAGGGTTTTATGTGGGTAGTGAAGATAAACAGCATAGGGTTTTATATGGGTAGTGAAGATAAACAGCATAGGGTTTTATGTGGGTAGTGAAGATAAACAGCATAGGGTTTTATGTGGGTAGTGAAGATAAACAGCATAGGGTTTTATATGGGTAGTGAAGGGAGAAATACTGGCTATGTCAGGGTAGTGAAGATAAACAGCATAGGGTTTTATATGGGTAGTGAAGGGGGAAATACTGGCTATGTCAGGGTAGTGAAGATAAACAGCATAGAGTTTTATATGGGTAGTGAAGGGGGAAATACTGGCTATGTCAGGGTAGTGAAGATAAACAGCATAGGGTTTTATATGGGTAGTGAAGATAAACAGCATAGGGTTTTATATGGGTAGTGAAGATAAACAGCATAGGGTTTTATATGGGTAGTGAAGAAAAACAGCATAGGGTTTTATGTGGGTAGTGAAGATAAACAGCATAGGGTTTTATGTGGGTAGTGAAGATAAACAGCATAGGGTTTTATATGGGTAGTGAAGATAAACAGCATAGGGTTTTATGTGGGTAGTGAAGATAAACAGCATAGGGTTTTATGTGGGTAGTGAAGAAAAACAGCATAGGGTTTTATGTGGGTAGTGAAGATAAACAGCATAGGGTTTTATGTGGGTAGTGAAGATAAACAGCATAGGGTTTTATGTGGGTAGTGAAGATAAACAGCATAGGGTTTTATGTGGGTAGTGAAGATAAACAGCATAGGGTTTTATGTGGGTAGTGAAGAAAAACAGCATAGGGTTTTATGTGGGTAGTGAAGAAAAACCACATAGGGTTTTATGTGGGTAGTGAAGAAAAACAGCATAGGGTTTTATGTGGGTAGTGAAGATAAACAGCATAGGGTTTTATGTGGGTAGTGAAGAAAAACAGCATAGGGTTTTATGTGGGTAGTGAAGATAAACAGCATAGGGTTTTATGTGGGTAGTGAAGAAAAACAGCATAGGGTTTTATGTGGGTAGTGAAGATAAACAGCATAGGGTTTTATGTGGGTAGTGAAGAAAAACAGCATAGGGTTTTATGTGGGTAGTGAAGATAAACAGCATAGGGTTTTATGTGGGTAGTGAAGAAAAACAGCATAGGGTTTTATATGGGTAGTGAAGATAAACAGCATAGGGTTTTATATGGGTAGTGAAGATAAACAGCATAGGGTTTTATGTGGGTAGTGAAGATAAACAGCATAGGGTTTTATATGGGTAGTGAAGAAAAACAGCATAGGGTTTTATATGGGTAGTGAAGATAAACAGCATAGGGTTTTATATGGGTAGTGAGGAAAAACAGCATAGGGTTTTATGTGGGTAGTGAAGATAAACAGCATAGGGTTTTATGTGGGTAGTGAAGATAAACAGCATTGGGTTTTATGTGGGTAGTGAAGATAAACAGCATAGGGTTTTATATGGGTAGTGAAGAAAAACAGCATAGGGTTTTATATGGGTAGTGAAGATAAACAGCATAGGGTTTTATGTGGGTAGTGAGGAAAAACAGCATAGGGTTTTATGTGGGTAGTGAAGATAAACAGCATAGGGTTTTATGTGGGTAGTGAAGATAAACAGCATAGGGTTTTATGTGGGTAGTGAAGAAAAACAGCATAGGGTTTTATGTGGGTAGTGAAGATAAACAGCATAGGGTTTTATATGGGTAGTGAAGATGAACAGCATAGGGTTTTATGTGGGTAGTGAAGATAAACAGCATAGGGTTTTATGTGGGTAGTGAAGATAAACAGCATAGGGTTTTATGTGGGTAGTGAAGATAAACAGCATAGGGTTTTATATGGGTAGTGAGGATAAACAGCATAGGGTTTTATGTGGGTAGTGAGGATAAACAGCATAGGGTTTTATATGGGTAGTGAAGAAAAACAGCATAGGGTTTTATATGGGTAGTGAGGATAAACAGCATAGGGTTTTATGTGGGTAGTGAAGATAAACAGCATAGGGTTTTATGTGGGTAGTGAAGAAAAACAGCATAGGGTTTTATATGGGTAGTGAGGATAAACAGCATAGGGTTTTATGTGGGTAGTGAAGATAAACAGCATAGGGTTTTATGTGGGTAGTGAAGAAAAACAGCATAGGGTTTTATATGGGTAGTGAAGAAAAACAGCATAGGGTTTTATGTGGGTAGTGAAGATAAACAGCATAGGGTTTTATATGGGTAGTGAAGATAAACAGCATAGGGTTTTATATGGGTAGTGAAGATAAACAGCATAGGGTTTTATATGGGTAGTGAAGATAAACAGCATAGGGTTTTATATGGGTAGTGAAGGGAGAAATACTGGCTATGTCAGGGTAGTGAAGATAAACAGCATAGGGTTTTATATGGGTAGTGAAGATAAACAGCATAGGGTTTTATATGGGTAGTGAAGATAAACAGCATAGGGTTTTATATGGGTAGTGAAGATAAACAGCATAGGGTTTTATATGGGTAGTGATGAAAAACAGCATAGGGTTTTATGTGGGTAGTGAAGATAAACAGCATAGGGTTTTATGTGGGTAGTGAAGAAAAACAGCATAGGGTTTTATGTGGGTAGTGAAGATAAACAGCATAGGGTTTTATATGGGTAGTGAAGAAAAACAGCATAGGGTTTTATATGGGTAGTGAAGATAAACAGCATAGGGTTTTATGTGGGTAGTGAAGATAAACAGCATAGGGTTTTATGTGGGTAGTGAAGAAAAACAGCATAGGGTTTTATGTGGGTAGTGAAGATAAACAGCATAGGGTTTTATATGGGTAGTGAAGAAAAACAGCATAGGGTTTTATATGGGTAGTGAAGATAAACAGCATAGGGTTTTATGTGGGTAGTGAAGATAAACAGCATAGGGTTTTATATGGGTAGTGAAGATAAACAGCATAGGGTTTTATGTGGGTAGTGAAGATAAACAGCATAGGGTTTTATGTGGGTAGTGAAGATAAACAGCATAGGGTTTTATATGGGTAGTGAAGATAAACAGCATAGGGTTTTATATGGGTAGTGAAGGGAGAAATACTGGCTATGTCAGGGTAGTGAAGATAAACAGCATAGGGTTTTATATGGGTAGTGAAGATAAACAGCATAGGGTTTTATATGGGTAGTGAAGGGGGAAATACTGGCTATGTCAGGGTAGTGAAGATAAACAGCATTGGGTTTTATGTGGGTAGTGAAGATAAACAGCATAGGGTTTTATATGGGTAGTGAAGGGGGAAATACTGGCTATGTCAGGGTAGTGAAGATAAACAGCATAGGGTTTTATATGGGTAGTGAAGATAAACAGCATAGGGTTTTATGTGGGTAGTGAAGATAAACAGCATAGGGTTTTATATGGGTAGTGAAGATAAACAGCATAGGGTTTTATGTGGGTAGTGAAGATAAACAGCATAGGGTTTTATATGGGTAGTGAGGAAAAACAGCATAGGGTTTTATGTGGGTAGTGAAGATAAACAGCATAGGGTTTTATATGGGTAGTGAAGATAAACAGCATAGGGTTTTATGTGGGTAGTGAAGATAAACAGCATAGGGTTTTATGTGGGTAGTGAAGAAAAACAGCATAGGGTTTTATGTGGGTAGTGAAGAAAAACAGCATGGGGTTTTATATGGGTAGTGAAGATAAACAGCATAGGGTTTTATATGGGTAGTGAAGATAAACAGCATAGGGTTTTATATGGGTAGTGAAGAAAAACAGCATAGGGTTTTATATGGGTAGTGAAGATAAACAGCATAGGGTTTTATTTGGGTAGTGAAGAAAAACAGCATAGGGTTTTATGTGGGTAGTGAAGATAAACAGCATAGGGTTTTATGTGGGTAGTGAAGATAAACAGCATAGGGTTTTATGTGGGTAGTGAAGATAAACAGCATAGGGTTTTATATGGGTAGTGAAGAAAAACAGCATAGGGTTTTATATGGGTAGTGATGAAAAACAGCATAGGGTTTTATGTGGGTAGTGAAGATAAACAGCATAGGGTTTTATGTGGGTAGTGAGGAAAAACAGCATAGGGTTTTATGTGGGTAGTGAAGATAAACAGCATAGGGTTTTATATGGGTAGTGAAGAAAAACAGCATAGGGTTTTATATGGGTAGTGAAGATAAACAGCATAGGGTTTTATATGGGTAGTGAGGAAAAACAGCATAGGGTTTTATGTGGGTAGTGAAGATAAACAGCATAGGGTTTTATATGGGTAGTGAAGATAAACAGCATAGGGTTTTATATGGGTAGTGAAGAAAAACAGCATAGGGTTTTATGTGGGTAGTGAAGATAAACAGCATAGGGTTTTATATGGGTAGTGAAGATAAACAGCATAGGGTTTTATATGGGTAGTGAAGATAAAAAGCATAGGGTTTTATATGGGTAGTGAAGATAAACAGCATAGGGTTTTATATGGGTAGTGAAGATAAACAGCATAGGGTTTTATGTGGGTAGTGAAGATAAACAGCATAGGGTTTTATATGGGTAGTGAAGATAAACAGCATAGGGTTTTATATGGGTAGTGAAGATAAACAGCATAGGGTTTTATGTGGGTAGTGAAGATAAACAGCATAGGGTTTTATATGGGTAGTGAAGATAAACAGCATAGGGTTTTATGTGGGTAGTGAAGATAAACAGCATAGGGTTTTATGTGGGTAGTGAAGATAAACAGCATAGGGTTTTATATGGGTAGTGAAGGGAGAAATACTGGCTATGTCAGGGTAGTGAAGATAAACAGCATAGGGTTTAATATGGGTTGTGAAGGGGGAAATACTGGCTATGTCAGGGTAGTGAAGATAAACAGCATAGAGTTTTATATGGGTAGTGAAGGGGGAAATACTGGCTATGTCAGGGTAGTGAAGATAAACAGCATAGGGTTTTATATGGGTAGTGAAGATAAACAGCATAGGGTTTTATATGGGTAGTGAAGATAAACAGCATAGGGTTTTATATGGGTAGTGAAGAAAAACAGCATAGGGTTTTATGTGGGTAGTGAAGATAAACAGCATAGGGTTTTATGTGGGTAGTGAAGATAAACAGCATAGGGTTTTATATGGGTAGTGAAGATAAACAGCATAGGGTTTTATGTGGGTAGTGAAGATAAACAGCATAGGGTTTTATGTGGGTAGTGAAGAAAAACAGCATAGGGTTTTATGTGGGTAGTGAAGATAAACAGCATAGGGTTTTATGTGGGTAGTGAAGATAAACAGCATAGGGTTTTATGTGGGTAGTGAAGATAAACAGCATAGGGTTTTATGTGGGTAGTGAAGATAAACAGCATAGGGTTTTATGTGGGTAGTGAAGAAAAACAGCATAGGGTTTTATGTGGGTAGTAAAGAAAAACCACATAGGGTTTTATGTGGGTAGTGAAGAAAAACAGCATAGGGTTTTATGTGGGTAGTGAAGATAAACAGCATAGGGTTTTATGTGGGTAGTGAAGAAAAACAGCATAGGGTTTTATGTGGGTAGTGAAGATAAACAGCATAGGGTTTTATGTGGGTAGTGAAGAAAAACAGCATAGGGTTTTATGTGGGTAGTGAAGATAAACAGCATAGGGTTTTATGTGGGTAGTGAAGAAAAACAGCATAGGGTTTTATGTGGGTAGTGAAGATAAACAGCATAGGGTTTTATGTGGGTAGTGAAGAAAAACAGCATAGGGTTTTATATGGGTAGTGAAGATAAACAGCATAGGGTTTTATATGGGTAGTGAAGATAAACAGCATAGGGTTTTATGTGGGTAGTGAAGATAAACAGCATAGGGTTTTATATGGGTAGTGAAGAAAAACAGCATAGGGTTTTATATGGGTAGTGAAGATAAACAGCATAGGGTTTTATATGGGTAGTGAGGAAAAACAGCATAGGGTTTTATGTGGGTAGTGAAGATAAACAGCATAGGGTTTTATGTGGGTAGTGAAGATAAACAGCATAGGGTTTTATGTGGGTAGTGAAGATAAACAGCATAGGGTTTTATATGGGTAGTGAAGATAAACAGCATAGGGTTTTATATGGGTAGTGAAGATAAACAGCATAGGGTTTTATGTGGGTAGTGAAGATAAACAGCATAGGGTTTTATGTGGGTAGTGAAGATAAACAGCATAGGGTTTTATATGGGTAGTGAAGATAAACAGCATAGGGTTTTATGTGGGTAGTGAAGATAAACAGCATAGGGTTTTATATGGGTAGTGAAGAAAAACAGCATAGGGTTTTATATGGGTAGTGATGAGGGAAATGGTGTATCTGAGTCCCAAGATGTGCAGCCATATCATGCTGTCAATCATCTCAGGGCTCGTATAGGCTACTATGACGGAGCAGATAATAATTATCTTGCCACCCACAATCTTAGAAAAGCCTCAGGTATTCTACTCCAACCAGACTAGTACACATTTAAATGAATTATGAAACATTTATTTTCAGCAAATATTGTTCCTTAGCTATCAGTCCAATCAGTCCAATCAGTCCTATCGGTCCTGTCGGTCCTTAGTATTGATCCCTTTCATCATCCAGTATACAGTTGCTCTAGGGCAACAGCTATGAAATCATTTGAATCTTGCCTCCTGACAGGCACTGGATGGGGATGGAGTAGTACGTTGTACAGCAGTTCACAGTCTAGGCCCTCTGGTTGAATTCATTAGCAGAATCTACTGCAGTCTGCAGCAGCCCACTCAGCCCAGGCACCCTGCGCCAGGTCTCTGACTTGGAGAGAGGGAGGCAGTAGAGGAAATGGGCTTCAGGGGTCATGAGTACAAGAGAGGAGACAGCTCTGTTAGGTCAAGGGTCAAAGATTATGTGAGCAATATTCTGGCCAATGACTGATATTAGTAGCTGATATCAATCCTACCCCACATCCATTTCCTTCCATGTCCTCTTTGTTTCCACTAGCTGTTCATTCTGACAATATGGCTCTGATATTAGTCGTATGGATGGATGGATGGAGAGTTGAGAGAGGAGGGGATGGATGGATGGTGCAGACATAGTGGATGAGGAGAAAATAACCTGACAAGACTAGAAGACGTAGGAGCTGAGAGGTTATTAACCAAGCCTTTATCATGATGTAATTGAGAGGGAGCAGGATGTATCTATAGTGGAGTAACCATATATTCATTCATTCTATCTGAGTGTTCATTATAGACTAAGTGGACAAAACATTAGGAACACCGTCCTAATATTGAGTTGCACTCCCTTTTGCCCTCACAACAGCCTCAATTCGTCAGGGCATGGAAAGCGTTCCACACGGATGCTGGCACATGTTGACTCCAATGTTTTCCACAGTTGTGTCAATCTGGCTAGATGTCCTTTGGGTGGTGGACCATTCTTGATACACACACGAAAATGTTGAGCATGAAAAACCCAGCGTTGCAGTTCTTGACAAACTCAAACCGGTGTGCCTGGCACCTACAACCATACCCTGTTCAAATGCACTTAGATATGCTGTCTTGCTCATTCACCCTCTGAATGGCACACACATGTCTCAACTGTCTCAAAGCTTAAACCTCCTTCTTTGACCTGTCTCCTCCCCTTCATCTACAGTGCCTTGCGAAAGTATTCGGCCCCCTTGAACTTTGCGACCTTTTGCCACATTTCAGGCTTCAAACATAAAGATGTAAAACTGTATTTTTTTGTGAAGAATCAACAACAAGTGGGACACAATCATAAGGTGGAACGACATTTATTGGATATTTCAAACTTTTTTAACAAATCAAAAACTGAAAAATTGGGCGTGCAAAATTATTCAGCCCCCTTAAGTTAATACTTTGTAGCGCCACCTTTTGCTGCGATTACAGCTGTAAGTCGCTTGGGGTATGTCTCTATCAGTTTTGCACATCGAGAGACTGACATTTTTTCCCATTCCTCCTTGCAAAACAGCTCGAGCTCAGTGAGGTTGGATGGAGAGCATTTGTGAACAGCAGTTTTCAGTTCTTTCCACAGATTCTCGATTGGATTCAGGTCTGGACTTTGACTTGGCCATTCTAACACCTGGATATGTTTATTTTTGAACCATTCCATTGTAGATTTTGCTTTATGTTTTGGATCATTGTCTTGTTGGAAGGCAAATCTCCGTCCCAGTCTCAGGTCTTTTGCAGACTCCATCAGGTTTTCTTCCAGAATGGTCCTGTATTTGGCTCCATCCATCTTCCCATCAATTTTAACCAATTTCCCTGTCCCTGCTGAAGAAAAGCAGGCCCAAACCATGATGCTGCCACCACCATGTTTGACAGTGGGGATGGTGTGTTCAGCTGTGTTGCTTTTACGCCAAACATAACGTTTTGCATTGTTGCCAAAAAGTTCAATTTTGGTTTCATCTGACCAGAGCACCTTCTTCCACATGTTTGGTGTGTCTCCCAGGTGGCTTGTGGCAAACTTTAAACAACACTTTTTATGGATATCTTTAAGAAATGGCTTTCTTCATGCCACTCTTCCATAAAGGCCAGATTTGTGCAATATACGACTGATTGTTGTCCTATGGACAGAGTCTCCCACCTCAGCTGTAGATCTCTGCAGTTCATCCAGAGTGATCATGGGCCTCTTGGCTGCATCTCTGATCAGTCTTCTCCTTGTATGAGCTGAAAGTTTAGAGGGACGGCCAGGTCTTGGTAGATTTGCAGTGGTCTGATACTCCTTCCATTTCAATATTATCGCTTGCACAGTGCTCCTTGGGATGTTTAAAGCTTGCGAAATCTTTTTGTATCCAAATCCAGCTTTAAACTTCTTTACAACAGTATCTCGGACCTGCCTGGTGTGTTCCTTGTTCTTCATGATGCTCTCTGCGCTTTTAACGGACCTCTGAGACTATCACAGTGCAGGTGCATTTATACGGAGACTTGATTACACACAGGTAGATTGTATTTATCATCATTAGTCATTTAGGTCAACATTGGATCATTCAGAAAACCTCACTGAACTTCTGGAGAGAGTTTGCTGCACTGAAAGTCAAGGGGCTGAATAATTTTGCACGCCCAATTTTTCAGTTTTTGATTTGTTAAAAAAGTTTGAAATATCCAATAAATGTCATTCCACTTCATGATTGTGTCCCACTTGTTGTTGATTCTTCACAAAAAAATACAGTTTTATATCTTTATGTTTGAAGCCTGAAATGTGGCAAAAGGTCGCAAAGTTCAAGGGGGGCGAATACTTTCGCAAGGCACTGTACATGGATTGAAGTGGCATCAATAAGGAATAATAACTTTCAACTGGATTCACCTGGTCTATCTGTCATAGAAAGAGCAATTGTTACGTTCCCCAGTTTCTGTGTTGTTTTGGGTTTGTATGTGTTTGTATGTGTGTATTTCAGGAAATGGCTTCCTGGATTCTAAGCAGCCGATTGATCGGCCCCATCGACGATTGGAGCTCTGACCCCTCCCTCTCGTCAGGAGAAACAGCTGTTTTAATTTACCAACTCCTTCTCCGGCCAGATAAAAGCCAGTGTTCCTTTATCAGGAGAGAGAGCTTCTGTGATGTCCTGTGTTGGTTGTTGCTCAGTTTTGTTGAAAGTATTTTTTGTAGCTGCTACTTCTGAGGTATGTGTGCGCCAAAAGGAGTCAGTGTTTTGGGTTAGTGAAATTGTTCACTGTAAGTTATTAATCATTCTGCTTCATTTGTTCCCAGGGGAGGAAGGGGAAGGTATCTTGGGAGTGCTTAGGCAAGAGGCCTGCGGGCATACATAACCCGTAGTATTTACTGTCTATGCACGCTAGTTAAGACCTGGGCGGACCCCCTGTATTTTGGTTAGGGGCAAAGGTGCTAAAAGGGTAGGTTGGTAGAGGGTAGGTAGGTAGGTAGGTAGAGGGTAGGTAGGTAGGTAGGTAGGTAGAGGGTAGGTAGGTAGGTAGAGGGTAGAGGGTGGGTAGGTAGAGTGTGGGTAGGCAGAGGGTAGATGGGTAGAGGGTATGTAGGTAGGTAGAGGGTATGTAGGTAGGTAGGTAGAGGGTGGGTAGGTAGGTAGAGGGTAGGTAGGTAGGTAGGTAGAGGGTAGGTAGGTAGGTAGGTAGGTAGAGGGTAGGTAGGTAGGTAGAGGGTAGAGGGTGGGTAGGTAGAGGGTGGGTAGGCAGAGGGTAGATGGGTAGAGGGTATGTAGGTAGGTAGGTAGAGGGTATGTAGGTAGGTAGGTAGAGGGTAGGTAGGTAGGTAGGTAGAGGGTAGGTAGGTAGGTAGAAGGTAGGTAGGTAGGTAGGTTGAGGGTAGGTAGGTGGTAGGTAGGTAGGTAGGTAGGTAGGTAGGTAGGTAGGTAGGTAGGTAGAGGGTAGGAAGAGGGTAGGTAGGTAGAGGGTAGGTGGGTGGATAGGTAGAGGGTGGGTGGATAGGTAGAGGGTAGGTGGGTAGGTAGGTGGGTAGGTAGAGGGTAGGTATAGGGTAGGTAGTTAGGTAGAGGGTAGGTAGGTAGTTAGGTAGAGGGTGGGTAGGTAGAGGTTGGGTAGGTAAAGGGTAGGTAGAGGGTAGGTGGGTAGGTAGGTGGGTAGGTAGAGGGTAGAGGGTAGGTATAGGGTAGGTAGTTAGGTAGAGGGTAGGTAGGTAGTTAGGTAGAGGGTGGGTAGGTAGAGGTTGGGTAGGTAGAGGGTAGGTAAAGGGTAGGTAGAGGGTAGGTGGGTAGGTAGAGGGTAGGTAAAGGGTGTGTAGAGGGTAGGTAGAAGGTGGGTAGGTATAGGGTAGGTAGTTAGGTAGAGGGTAGGTAGGTAGTTAGGTAGAGGGTGGGTAGGTAGAGGGTGGGTAGGTAGAGGTTGGGTAGGTAGAGGGTAGGTAGAGGGTAGGTAGAGGGTGTGTAGAGGGTAGGTAGAGGGTGTGTAGAGGGTAGGTAGAGGGTAGGTAGGTGGGTAGGTAGAGGGTAGGTAGGTAGAGGGTAGGTAGGTAGAGGCAATGTAGGTAGGTAGGTAGGTAGGTAGGTAGAGGGTAGGTAGGTAAAGGGTAGGTAGGTAGGTAGGTAGGTAGTGGGTAGGTAGAGGGTAGGTGGGTAGGTAGAGGGTATGTAGGTAGGTAGGTAGAGGGTATGTAGGTAGAGGGTATGTAGGTAGGTAGGTAGGTAGAGGGTATGTAGGTATGTAGGTAGAGGGTATGTAGGTAGAGGGTAGGTAGGTAGGTAGAGGGTAGGTAGGTAGAGGGTATGTAGAAGGTAGAGGGTAGGTAGAAGGTAGGTGGGTAGGTAGAGGGTAGGTAGGTAGAGGGTAGGTAAGGGGTAGGTAGAGGGTAGGTAGAGGGTATGTAGGTAGGTAGGTAGGTAGGTAGAGGGTGGGTAGGTAGAGGGTGGGTAGGTAGAAGGTAGGTGGGCAGGTAGAGGGTAGGTGGGTAGGTAGAGGGTAGGTAGGTAGGGGGTAGGGTAGAGGGTAGGTAGAGGGTATGTAGAGGGTAGGTAGAGGGTATGTAGAGGGTAGGTAGAAGGTAGAGGGTAGGTAGGTAGGTAGAGGGTAGGTAGGTAGGTAGATGGTAGGTGGGTAGGTAGGTAGGTAGAGGGTAGGTAGGTAGAGGGTAGGTAGGTAGAGGGTAGGTGGGTAGGTAGGTAGGTAGAGGGTAGGTAGGTAGGTAGGTAGAGGGTATGTAGGTAGAGGGTAGGTGGGTAGGTAGAGGGTAGGTGGGTAGGTAGAGGGTAGGTAGGTAGTTAGGTAGAGGGTAGGTAGGTAGTTAGGTAGAGGGTATGTAGGTAGAGGGTATGTAGGTAGGTAGGTAGGTAGAGGGTAGGTAGGTAAGGGGTAGGTAGGTGGGTAGGTAGAGGGTAGGTAGAGGGTAGGTAGAGGGTAGATAGAGGGTAGGTAGAGGGTGTGTAGAGGGTAGGAAGAGGGTAGGTAGGTGGGTAGGTAGAGGGTAGGTAGGTAGGTAGAGGGTATGTAGGTAGAGGGTATGTAGGTAGGTAGGTAGGTAGAGGGTGGGTAGGTAGGTAGGTAGGTAGAGGGTGGGTAGGTAGGTAGGTAGGTAAGGGGTAGGTAGGTGGGTAGGTAGAGGGTAGGTGGGTAGGTAGAGGGTATGTAGGTAGGTAGAGGGTATGTAGGTAGAGGGTAGGTAGGTAGGTAGGTAGAGGGTATGTAGGTAGAGGGTAGGTAGAGGGTAGGTAGGTAGAGGGTAGGTAGGTAGAGGGTAGAGGGTAGGTAGGTAGAGGGTAGGTAGGTAGGTAGGTAGGTAGAGGGTAGGTAGGTAGGTAGATAGGTAGAGGGTATGTAGGTGGGTAGGTGGGTAGGTAGGTAGAGGGTAGGTAGGTAGGTAGAGGGTAGGTGGGTAGGTAGGTAGGTAGGTAGGTAGAGGGTAGGTAGGTAGGTAGAGGGTAGCTAGGTAGGTAGAGGGTAGGTAGGTAGGTAGAGGGTAGGCATGTAGGTAGAGGGTAGGCATGTAGGTAGAGGGTAGGTGGGTAGGTAGGTAAGTAGGTAAGTAGAGGGTAGGAAGGTAGGTAGAGGGTAGGTAGGTAGGTAGAGGGTATGTAGAAGGTAGAGGGTAGGTAGGTAGAGGGTAGGTAGGGGGTAGGTAGGTAGAGGGTAGGTAGGTAGGGGGTAGGTAGGGGGTAGGTAGAGGGTATGTAGGTAGGTAGGTAGAGGGTAGGTAGGTAGGTAGAGGGTAGGTAGGTAGGTAGATAGGTAGAGGGTATGTAGGTGGGTAGGTAGGTAGGTAGGTAGAGGGTAGGTAGGTAGGTAGAGGGTAGGTAGGTAGGTAGGTAGGTAGAGGGTAGCTAGGTAGGTAGAGGGTAGGTAGCTAGGTAGGTAAAGGGTAGGTAGGTAGGTAGGTAGAGGGTAGGCAGGTAGGTAGAGGGTAGGTGGGTAGGTAGGTAAGTAGGTAAGTAGAGGGTAGGAAGGTAGGTAGAGTGTAGGTAGGTAGGTAGAGGGTAGGTAGGTAGGTAGGTAGAGTGTAGGTAGGTAGGTAGAGGGTATGTAGAAGGTAGAGGGTAGGTAGGTAGAGGGTAGGTAGGGGGTAGGTAGGTAGAGGGTAGGTAGGTAGAGGGTGGGTAGGTAGGTAGAGGGTAGGTAGGGGGTAGGTAGAGGGTATGTAGGTAGGTAGAGGGTAGGTAGGTAGAGGGTAGGTAGGGGGTAGGTAGAGGGTATGTAGATAGGTAGGTAGAGGGTAGGTGGGTAGGTAGAGGGTAGGTGGGTAGGTAGAGGGTAGGTAGGTAGAGGGTATGTAGGTAGGTAGGTAGAGGGTATGTAGGTAGGTAGGTAGAGGGTAGGTAGGTAGAGGGTATGTAGGTAGGTAGAGGGTATGTAGAAGGTAGAGGGTAGGTAGAAGGTAGGTAGGTAGAGGGTAGGTAGGTAGAGGGTAGGTAGGGGGTAGGGTAGAGGGTAGGTAGAGGGTAGGTAGGTAGAGGGTATGTAGAGGGTATGTAGAAGGTAGAGGGTAGGTAGAAGGTAGGTAGGTAGGTAGGTAGAGGGTAGGTAGGTAGAGGGTAGAGGGTTGTTAGGTAGGTAGAGGGTTGTTAGGTAGGTAGAGGGTAGGTACGTAGAGGGTAGGTAGGTAGAGGGTAGGTGGGTATGTAGGTGGGTAGGTGGGTAAGTAGGTAGGTAGAGGGTAGGTAGAGGGTATGTAGAAGGTAGAGGGTAGGTAGAAGGTAGGTAGGTGGGTAGGTAGAGGGTAGGTATGTAGAAGGTAGAGGGTAGGTAGAAGGTAGGTAGGTAGGTAGGTAGGTAGGTAGGTAGGTAGGTGGGTAGGTAGGTAAAGGGTAGGTAGGTAGGTAGGTAGGTAGAGGTTAGGTAGGTAGGTAGAGGGTAGAGGGTGGGTAGGTAGAGGGTGGGTAGGTAGAGGGTAGAGGGTATGTAGGTAGGTAGGTAGGTAGAGGGTATGTAGGTAGGTAGGTAGAGGGTATGTAGGTAGGTAGGTAGAGGGTATGTAGGCAGGTAGGTAGAGGGTATGTAGGCAGGTAGGTAGAGGGTATGTAGGTAGGTAGGTAGAGGGTATGTAGGCAGGTAGGTAGAGGGTATGTAGGCAGGTAGGTAGAGGGTATGTAGGTAGGTAGGTAGAGGGTATGTAGGTAAGTAGGTAGAGGGTATGTAGAAGGTAGGTAGGTGGGTAGGTAGAGGGTAGGTAGGTAGAGGGTAGGTAGGGGGTAGGTTCGAGGGTAGGTAGAGGGTAGGTAGGTAGGTAGGTAGAGGGTATGTAGAAGGTAGAGGGTAGGTAGAAGGTAGGTAGTGGGTAGGTAGGTAGAGGGTAGGTAGAGGGTAGAGGGTAGAGGGTAGGTAGGTAGAGGGTAGAGGGTAGGTAGGTAGGTAGAGGGTAGGTAGGTAGGTAGAGGGTAGGTAGGTAGGTGGTAGGTAGGTAGAGGGTAGGTGGGTAGGTAGGTAGAGGGTAGGTGGGTAGGTAGGTAGGTAGAGGGTAGGTAGGTAGGTAGGTAGGTAGAGGGTAGGTAGAGGGTAGGTAGGTAGAGGGTAGGTAGGAGAGGGGTCTAACTTTAACTTTCTTTGCTTTGGTTCCGTCCAGACCCTTCTCCCCACCTTACTGTGTTAAGGAAATAAATTCCCTGTAACCGGTAATATTCTCTGCCTCTGTCACCCTTACCCACACCTACAATCACATACCTCTTTCACTCCATGGGGAGTTGAGTGTAGCAGGGTGTTGCGTTCCCTCCTCCAAGAGGCGTACGTAACAGCAATTCATGACATATTTTGTACACTCAGCGTATGCCTCTTGGGGGTGATGTACCATTTCCTAGGAGGACAACGTTCTAAAGAGAGCTGTCTGATTGCATAAGGACTGTAGGTGCTATACTGCTCTATAGACCTAGTGATGTATATGTCTCTCTCTTTTAATCAGCTCAAAATGCTGCTGATCGTTTCCACTTCTGACAATCAAGTCAGCGTCCCAAATGGCACCCTATTCGCCTATATAGTGCACTACGTTTTACAAGGACCCATTGTCGTGCACTTTGGGAAGCAGGCTCTACTGTATCTATTTCATTATGACATCACATCAGACATCTTAATGGGCCAGAATGTGGCAGGGGAAATTCTTTAAGAGAAGATAGGAGAAAATTAGGTTCTGTGAGAGGAAAAATACACCTTTTGCTTTAATCAGAGCCAATGATTAATGTTTCAGTTGTGAACCGGTGACAGGTATAGAGCGTGTCACGAAAAACAGTGTCTCCCTTTCTGTGCCTTCTTCTTTGTGAAGAATCGTGTGCAGGTGACAAGAGGGAAGGGGGGAGGGCGGGAGATTGAGAGGCAATTTAGTGGGAGGCAGATGACACTTTGAAGGCTGACTTGACAGGCCCGCTCTGGGCTGGGCCCTGATTGCACGGCTGCTGCTGCGCTGTTTGCCTTTCCCCTGTGACAAAGACGAGAGAAAGGGATGAAGAGATCCATAATTGTAACCTAGGCAGTTAATATAAATTCACACAGCGGCTTCTTCTCTTCTCCTCCTTCTGGAGCAAGGAAATCAAAGAGGAGCCGAGTGTCTGTGAGAGGCACTCTGTATGTGTGTGTGGCGAAGTGAGACTGCACTTTAAAGGAGAACGCCGCTGAGCGTTCAAAGCTTTCTGCTTTCACCTGAGTGACACAGCAGACAGCACCCACACACAAGTCAAATCCTATTTCAGCTCAGAGGCTTACAAGAATTCTTACTGATCTGATCCAGTTCTTTTCGTGTGAATAAAGCAGTAAGTCTGTCTTTCATTAGATCCAAAATGACTGTGTTTATTCTGGGTTTCTTCATATCAGACCATAAAAGGGTCTTATGGAGAAACTGTCCATACATGAAGACATGTAGTACAACAAAAGCCTAGGGAAGGGTTTGCAAACTGGCGGCCCGTGGGCTGAATTTGGCCCTCCAAGTTTTCTAACCAACAAAATATATATATATATTATTTTTTGTTACTGTTGGACATAAAATACTGTAAAAACACCAGCAAATAAAGTGATTTACAATTTTACTAAGTATTCCTACACATAATAGAGATACATGTGATCATATACAAATGTAAGTAAGGTTTAAAATGATTGTTTTAGTCAAATATTATATGTTTGGGCTTCTTGCGGTCAAGAAAAAATGTGGTTGAAGGTCCCTGGCCTAGAGCACAGTTCTGATGTTGGGTACTGAAGCAATCATGAAGAAACACAGGCCCCTCAGAACCACTTATGTGAACTACAGTCTGTCTGAGTGGGGGAGGGTTGTGGATGCAGAAGGTATGGAGACACTACTTTGGAACAAATATGTTCAGAGATTCTCTAAAAAGATTATCTGAGACCCAAAAAGCAAGATTCTAGTGAGGTGTGAGACGGAAGTCATTATATAATAAGACCATTAAAAAGATACTTGAGAACGAGGTCATGATGGTGGTGTTGTGTGTGTATGCATGTATCATTTCTGTGACTATACAGTATGCATCTGCCTAAAGTTTGTGCTGTGTTTGAGTTTGTACTATAAATGTCTTTATGATACGCTGCATTTCCTGGCATGAAGCACTTGTTCCACAATACCTGTTTTCCCTCCCTCCCTCTACTCTGCCCTCCCCACCTTCACCCTGACCACCCACCCGACCGCAGCGTTGGAAAAAGACCATTCCCTTAATTAAACATGTACCCAGAGGACTAGAGCATAAATGCAATTTGTAACAATTCCCCTGCCTGCCCGGCCTTGATTATACAGAGAGGGGCTCTTTATGCTGAACAAAGCCTTCTGACAGCACTTAATCTTCCATTAGAACCCACTAGGAACAGAACAGCCCCCGGTCTTCCCCAGCCTTCCAAACCCACCACCATCCAACCCTTCCCATGCCCTCCAACCCTCTCACCCCTGCCCGCCAGCCCCCCACGCTCCTACCCTCAAACCCACCAGCCATCCACCCTCCAACCTGCTCCTACACTCCAGATTTACAGAAAAGTGTCTGAGGTAATTCAAATTCAGGCTGAAGTCTCAAACCATAACAACAAGGCTAAGCAGGTTAGAGAAGGACTGTATAGAGCTGAGGCCCTGACAGACTGGAGCCTGATTGTGTTAAAACTCTCTAATTAAATACTGCATGGGAACCCCTCTCCATCTGCTCCATTAACTTCTTCGATATAGGGGGCGCTCTTTTAATTTTTGGATACATTTTTTTTCCCGTTTTAAACAAGATATTTTGTCACGAAAAGATGCTCGACTATGCATATAATTGACAGCTTTGGAAAGAAAACACTCTGACGTTTCCAAAACTGTAAAGATATTATCTGTGAGTGCCACAGAACTGATGCTACAGGCGAAACCAAGATGACATTTCAAACAGGAAATGCTCCAGATTTTGAAGGCGCTGTGTTCCAATGTCTCCTTATATGGCTGTGAATGCGCCAGGAATGAGCCTACACTTTCTGTCGTTTCCCCAAGGTGTCTGCAGCATTGTGACGTATTTGTAGGCATATCATTGGAAGATTGACCATAAGAGACAACATTTACCAGGTGCCCGCTTGGTGTCCTCCGTCGAAATTATTGCGTAATCTCCAGCTGCGTGTATTTTTCCATTTGCTTCAGAGGAGAAACCCAACTGCCACGAATGATTTATCATCGAATAGATATGTGAAAAACACCTTGAGGATTGATTCTAAACAACGTTTGCCATGTTTCTGTCGATATTATGGAGTTAATTTGGAAAAAAGTTTGGCGTTGTAATCACAATTTTCGTTTTTTTTTCTTAGCCAAACGTGATGAACAAAACCATCCAACCCTTCCCATGCCCTCCAACCCTCTCACCCCTGCCCGCCAGCCCCCCACGCTCCTACCCTCAAACCCACCAGCCATCCACCCTCCAACCTGCTCCTACACTCCAGATTTACAGAAAAGTGTCTGAGGTAATTCAAATTCAGGCTGAAGTCTCAAACCATAACAACAAGGCTAAGCAGGTTAGAGAAGGACTGTATAGAGCTGAGGCCCTGACAGACTGGAGCCTGATTGTGTTAAAACTCTCTAATTAAATACTGCATGGGAGATATGTGAAAAACACCTTGAGGATTGATTCTAAACAACGTTTGCCATGTTTCTGTCGATATTATGGAGTTAATTTGGAAAAAAGTTTGGCGTTGTAATCACAATTTTCGTTTTTTTTTCTTAGCCAAACGTGATGAACAAAACGGAGCGATTTCTCCTACACAAATAATATTTTTGGAAAAACTGAACATTTGCTATCTAACTGAGAGTCTCCTCATTGAAAACATCCGAAGTTCTTCAAAGGTAAATGATTTTATTTGAATGCTTTTCTTGTTTTTGTGAAAATGTTGCCTGCTGGCTGCTAGGCTTAATGCTATGCTAGCTACTCTTACACAAATGCTTGTGTAGCTATGGTTGAAAAGCATATTTTGAAAATCTGAGATGACAGTGTTGTTAACAAAAGGCTAAGCTTGTGTTTCAATATATTTCTTTCATTTCATTTGCGATTTTCATGAATAGTTAACGTTGCGTTATGGTAATGATATGGTTTGTGGGGAGGTTGGGGGTTAGCAGGACAAGCCTTTGAATGACTCAATCATCCTCCACATCATCTATGTGAGTGTGTGTAGTGTGTGTGTGTGTGTGTAGTACTACTCACATTAACAGACTCACGGCCTCCGTACTTGACGCGTATCCTAGGCTCCTGAACCACATCCAGATTAGTTCCTGTCACCATCAGAGGAGTGTGGCCGCTGTTTCACACACACAGAAAAGTTTTACAAACAAACAACACACCGGACTACAACACTTTCTCTCCAAAACGTCCTGCCTGCACAAGCCTTTGTCGAAAGTTTTTACCTCAGATAAAAAAAATTTAAAAAGTGTTTTCAGAAGATAATATGTTTTTGAGATAAGTAAATGATTAAAGAGGATTTTAACTGAACTTAAGTAGATCTGGCAGGCTCAAGTTTGAGGGGGTCGTAGCTACGTGGCTCAATGGATAATACAACACAGACAAGGCCGGCTTGGCTAAAACAAACACAGACAGACAGACAGGAGAGACAGGGCAGGTGCCGGAGCAGGGGCCTTCCCTACAGCTGTTTGGCCTGTTATAGGGATTGGGACTGTTATAGTGGTTGCTGAAATACTGAAGTAACACTGAGGACTGTTAGGTGACTGGGCTGGGAGCACTAGATTAGCATCTAGATCAGCATCTGGGGATCAGCATCTAGATCAGGGGTGTCAAACTCAAATACCCAGTGGGCCAAAATGTAAAACCTGAACAAAGTCACGGGCCAACATTGAACAAATTAACCTTTTAATATGGACCCAAACAAGTTTTGCTTTAACATTGAATATGGAACAAGCATCGCTTATTACCATACAATATATAATTTAATAGTGGAGACATGCAAAATCGAATTTCAAATGAAAAAACACATCAATGGCATTCATTTATTAAATAAATAAAATTTAAATAAAAATGGTATGCCTCTTTTCTATTTGCAGCCTTCTGATTTAAATACCAAAATAAACTTTTTCCACTGGCTAATAATTTTACAAATAAAATGATAATAAATCAATCAACCATTCAAGCCCATGCCTTGTAGCAAGAAAAAGTGCATAAAGAAAACGTTAATTATTGCACACTGGTCTAATCTGATGTGCCCAAGCCAGATACCTGGCATCTCTTCTTGGATGCTAGTTCATCAATGTCTGGGCTCAAGCTCTGAGCTGAAGAAATCCTCAGTATCGAGCGAAGATGTTCATCAGTCAGACGTCTCCTGTGAGTTGTTTTGGTCATCTTCATCGAGGAGAAAAGTTGCTCGCATAGATAAGTGTTGCCGAACATGGAGAGCAACTGAGCAGCTTGGGTGCGGAGCTGAGGCATTGTGTCAGGGATGAACCGTGGAAACTGTGCGGCGCCCACAGCATCATACTTTGACTTCAGCGTGTCGTTGCACTGGAGTTCAATCAGCTCCATTTGGATGTTGGTTGGTGCATTTTCCACATCAACTGCGAAGGGATTACTAAGCAGTTCAAACTTGCATTTCTGGGCATCGAAGTCGGCAAATCGCCGGCTAAACTCAGCGGCGAGAACACTGAGTTTTTCAGCAAACTGTGCGCATGGGAACACGGCGCTAGAGATCTGCGCTTTTATGGATTGGCAGCAGGGAAAATGGCAAGGGTTTTCTTTGCAGCATCTGATTCTCCCACAGGCACAGTTTAGTTTTGAAGGCCCTCACTGCAGCGTACATGTCTGTGATGATGCGCCCCCGCCCCTGAAGCTGCAGGTTCAGCGCATCGAGATGGCTCGAGATGTCACAGAGAAAGGCCAGCTCACACAGGAACTTTTGCTCCCGGAGCTCTGCTGTATCCTTCCCTTTGGTTTCCAGGAATTGACATATTTCCTCACGCAGCTCGAAACATCTGTTCAGTACTTTTCCTCTGCTTAGCCATCTCACCTCTGTGTGATACGGCACGTCTGCGTATTCCGAACCACACTCCTCCAGAAAAGATTTAAACTGGCGGTGATTTAGACCTTTGGCTCTTATAAAGTTAACTACCTGTGTTACTGTGGTCATAACATGTTCCATCTTTAGGGCTTTGGCACACAGTGCTTCCTGATGTATGATGCAGTGGTAAACAGTTAGCTCACCTGCACAGTTCTCTTCCCGCATCTTCTCCCGAACCATGCCCACCAGTCCACTCTTTTTACCGCACATCGCTGGCGCACCATCTGTCGTTAATCCAACGAGTTTATCCCACGGCAGCTTTATTTCAGTTACACATTTGGAAACCTCCTCAAAGATTTCCTTTCATGTGGTTGTGCCATGCATTGATTTGAATCCTAATAGCTCCTCCGTAACACACAGATTTGAGTCCACTCCACGGATGAAGACTGACAGCTGAGCAGTATCAGATGCGTCGCAGCTCTCATCCACAGCGAGGGAGAACGCAACAAAATCTTTTCCCTTTTCCATCAGCTGGTCATACAGATTGGTGGCAAGATCACATGTGCGATCAGCTACTGTGTTCCTGCTCAGGCTCACGTTTGAAAATGCTTGTTTTTTCTCTGGGCATACGAGGTCACAAACCTTCATCGTGCACTTTTTCATGAACTCTCCCTCATTAAAGGGCCGGGCTGATTTTGCGATCTCTGCTGCCACTATATAACTAGCCTTTACAGCAGCCTCGCTTTGTGATGTGGCTTTTTTAAACATGTTCTGTTGTGAAACCAAACTTCTTTTCATCTCCTCTACTTTCTGGCTCCTTTGAGTCATGTCCAGGTCCTTGTATTTGTCATGGTGTTTCGTTTCATAGTGTCATCTAATGTTGTACTCCTTACTTACAGCCACGTTGACTCCACAAACAAGACAAACAGGTTTGTCTTTTACATATGTAAACAGATATTCTGCCTCCCACTTGTCCAGAAAGCTCCTGTTTTCTGTCTTTCTTTTTGCCATTTTTGGGAAGGGTTAGCTCGCTGACAGTTGTAGCGTCTATGTTGCTATGACTACTGTCACAGAGGAGAGAGCGTTTCTGGGTCCTGTCCTGATTGGCGTGCGAAAACAGCAGAGCATTATGGGATTCGTAGTATTAGTGGTGAATGCGCTGTATAATACCGGCGGGCCAGCTCTAGTAGTAATTTGGTATTGTCTCGCGGGCCAAATACAATTACCCCGCGGGCCAAATTTGGCCCACGGGCCAGAGTTTGACACCCATGATCTAGATCAACATTTAGATCAGCATCTAGAGCAGCATCTAGATCAGCAAACAAACAAAGCTCTGTCCCGCATCTCTTCTCTCTGTCTGTTTCTCAGTGGAGAGAGAGAAGACCTGCTGCTCTCTTCTCTTCCAGATAAACTCCACCTTGACTGATATCTGCTGCACACTTGGACCCCTCATCATCCCTCTCTTTAATTACAAACTCTGTCTACCTGGGATATGCTGCAGCAATGCACTACCATTACTAACATTGTCGCTCACTAACACAACTATACCCACAACTATAGACACTCACTACCACAACTATAGACACTCACTATCACAACTATAGACACTCACTAACACAACTATAGACACTCACTACCACAACTATAGACACTCACTACCACAACTATAGACACTCACTACCACAACTATAGACACTCACTACCACAACTATAGACACGCACTACCACAACTATAGACACGCACTACCACAACTATAGACACTCACTACCACAACTATAGACACTCACTAACACAACTATAGACACTCACTAACACAACTATAGACACTCACTAACACAACTATAGACACTCACTAACACAACTATAGACACTCACTAACACAACTATAGACACTCACTAACACAACTATACCCACAACTATAGACACTCACTAACACAACTATAGACACTCACTACCACAACTATAGACACTCACTAACACAACTATAGCCACCCACTAACACAACTATAGCCACCCACTAACACAACTATAGACACTCACTACCACAACTATAGACACTCACTACCACAACTATAGACACTAACACAACTACTGGTATCTACAGCTAATGCTAGAAGAAAAATAACTAATTTTCAGTGTTGCGTTTGATGATGGGGTCTGACTATGAGGGACTGGGGACATGGACAAGTGGTTGTTTACCCTCATGTTTAGGAGAGGTGTTGGTGGTGTTACCTGGCGATGCTCCACTCTGGCTCAATGCGCTGGACGGTGGGGTCCTCAATGTAATCGAAGCTCAGGCTCTCCTTGACCTGGGCCCGGTCCACACTCACACTGATCTGGACCGAACCCACCCCAGTCAGGGAGGGAGCAGAGTAACACACGATCTCTGTCATGGTCCGCCTGCAGGGAACACGCACGCACACGCACACACACACACCGTCAATGTCTGCGTCTCTCCTTTCATCACTTTCTCCATCCCATGGATCCCTGCACTACCTGCTCACCCCCTGAAACTAGCTCTGTTCATCAGCCACCCTCCATCCTCCTCTTCTCTCATCCTCTCTTCTCTCTCCACGGTCAGAATCACAGTGGAGAACACATGGCTAGTAATTAGCCCAGATCTCATTAAAGCTGCCTTGACTCCTCAACCTTACAATGTTACAATGAAACCTACTCCTTTCTGTTCCACTGCACCGCTTCAAATAGATATCGGAAAGGAAAGGGAGAGATAGGAGAGGGTGGGAGGGATGGAGAGAGGTCGGGAGAGAGAGGTAGAGCAGGAAAAAACAGGTAGCGAGAGGAAGGGTGGGAGAGAGAAAGAGAGAACTGAAAAAGTCAGATCTAAGAAAAAGGGTGACTGAAAAAGGAATGAAAATCCCAGGCTGGGTGCACAAGGACGTCTGGAGGTTATTATTATTGAGGTTTGATGCAGTGGGTCATCAAACCTTATTAAGCTGTACATTCATGTATATACTAAAACATCTATATAAACGGGACATGTAAAGTGTTGGTCCCATGTTTCATGAGCTGAAATAAAACATGTCCCAACTTGCTACTACTGGACTGTGATGTGTGGTTGTCTCACCTAGCTATCTTATTAGAAAAGAAAAGATGTCCCAACCTCCTACTACTGGACTGTGATGTGTGGTTGTCTCACCTAGCTATCTTATTAGAAAATAAAATGAGAGCCGCACACTCTAGGAGCTCAAATGCCAGCACCTCGCCTAAATAGGTGTGCGTTTCTTTTTCTTCTAGATTCACCTAGCTATCTTGTAAATGTAGGGGGCTCTCACTTAGAAAAAGATCCAACTGGATAAGACAGAAAAAGTTAGATCATTGATATTTATCTGAGAAAGTCATAATTGTTGAAAACATGACAGGATGTATTAAACTACCACAAATGAACCAGTCTGAGGGGGCGAGGTGGGTCTCCCTCTTACCCGTAGAACTCGCACGTCTGGTTCCCAAAGAGGACGGTGACACTGCTGCCAGCGCCAAGGTTCTCCCCCATGATGGTTACCTTGCTGCCCCCTGACTCAGGCCCTCTGGTGGGGGACAGGCCCTGTACCGACGGCATCTAAAGGAGGGAAGGAGAGAGAGAGCGCGAGGGAGAGCGATGAGCGACAAGTGAGAGAGAGAACCATTTCTCTGTCACTGTAATGTATTAATCTGTCACACCTCCTGTCCTTCATACATTATTGTCTACTCTACACAGAGCCACAGCAGCAAATAACAGCTTTCAACTGCCCTGAGGTATGCCCAAACTCTGCACTACGAACCCATGTAAAGAGGAAGCTAAATAAAACCGGGAGCTTTTAGTCCCTCCGAGATCCCACTCATCTTGTGTTGTGTTACTGTGTTCGCCATTGCTGAGTTCGTATCCCACCGAACCGTTTAAAAGGTAGTCTGAAAATAACTAGTGTTAACAGGATCCCGGCCCTGTCTGCCTGCCTGTCATCAGAGAGCACACAGACAGACAGAAAACATCCACACAGACAGCCTGCTAGGCTGGTAACACAGGCAGGCAGGCAGGCAGGCGCACACACACACACACACACACAGAGACAGACAGACAAAGACGCAAAACACACACTCCATTTCCACTGTTCTTTGTCATACTTCCTGTCTGTATAGCTTTGTAAAACAGGCGGCCACGTGGGACCGTGTTTTGTTGTCTACAAAATTGAATAGAGCTTTTGCTATGTGTAATTTTCTTTCACGGTGCTGTGATATTAGGGAATTGCAGGTATAGTACTGTAGTACCCACACACACACAGCACTGCGATGATGTCAGTACTACCTGAGCAGCAACAAAAAATCAAATCAAATCAACATGAATTATGGGTGACAAAAGTGTCAGTACACTCACACAAAGTGTCAGTACACACACACAAAGTGTCAGTACACACACACAAAGTGTCAGAACACACAAACGTCACACACTGTTCCTCGCCCAGTGCTGTACAATTCATTGGACAGGCTAAAGCGGTACTCTCTGGAAACAGTGCAAGTAATTACTAGCCGTTGTTAATTGTTAAGGGGTAGCTAATTGGGAGTGTGTGAATGGGAGTGTTGATTATCAGTTAGCTGCAGGCTAGCTTTAGTATGGGTGAGATACAGGTGTGGAGCATAGCTGCTGTCTCCCCATTTATTCTATTATCAACACCTATTATCCATTTATTAACTGCTGATTTCCCTGGGAACTTCTGTGGCAATCACTAGGCTATGCAGTATTTCAACAATCACTAGGCTATGCAGTATTTCAACAATCACTAGGCTATGCAGTATTTCAACAATCACTAGGCTATGCAGTATTTCAACAATCACTAGGCTATGCAGTATTTCAACAATCACTAGGCTATGCAGTATTTCAACAATCACTAGGCTATGCAGTATTTCAACAATCACTAGGCTATGCAGTATTTCAACAATCACTAGGCTATGCAGTATTTCAACAATCATTAGGCTATGCAGTATTTCAACAATCACTAGGCTATGCAGTATTTCAACAATCACTAGGCTATGCAGTATTTCAACAATCACTAGGCTATGCAGTATTTCAACAATCACTAGGCTATGCAGTATTTCAACAATCATTAGGCTATGCAGTATTTCAACAATCACTAGGCTATGCAGTATTTCAACAATCACTAGGCTATGCAGTATTTCAACAATCATTAGGCTATGCAGTATTTCAACAATCATTAGGCTATGCAGTATTTCAACAATCACTAGGCTATGCAGTATTTCAACAATCACTAGGCTATGCAGTATTTCAACAATCACTAGGCTATGCAGTATTTCAACAATCACTAGGCTATGCAGTATTTCAACAATCACTAGGCTATGCAGTATTTCAACAATCACTAGGCTATGCAGTATTTCAACAATCACTAGGCTATGCAGTATTTCAACAATCACTAGGCTATGCAGTATTTCAACAATCACTAGGCTATGCAGTATTTCAACAATCATTAGGCTATGCAGTATTTCAACAATCACTAGGCTATGCAGTATTTCAACAATCACTAGGCTATGCAGTATTTCAACAATCACTAGGCTATGCAGTATTTCAACAATCACTAGGCTATGCAGTATTTCAACAATCACTAGGCTATGCAGTATTTCAACAATCACTAGGCTATGCAGTATTTCAACAATCAATCAAGCAAAGGCTTCATTATATCAACGGTAGGATTTTCATGACTTATTTTCTGGCTTTCAAGATGACAATGGTGATAGACATCAAAGAGAGATAGGAGAAATACTACTACTTCCTCATTCTAAAATGTTTGTGTTCTAATTGCGTTCGGCCAGTTGAGATAAACTTCATTTAGCATTTGTAATACTGTGAATCAGAACAACTAGTGTAATACAACTGGAGAGAAAAAAACTATAAAAACACTTCATTACTGACTGATAGTGTTTAAAGTCTTACCACGAAGGAGTAGAGCTGGGAAGAGTGAGTCTTGAGCGCAGGTATGCACTCCCCGACACACAGTTGGACTGGTCCAGCTTTGCTGTCTGCTGGGGCAGCATCCATCTCACAGACTATCCTGGAAAACACACAACCTCTCAGGTTAGGGTATTCAAAACATCATTTATTTTACCCGGTAAGTCGACTGAGAACACGTTCTCATTTACAGCAACAACCTGGGGAATAGTTACAGGGGAGAGGAGGAATGAGCCAATTGGAAGCTGGCGATGTTTAGGTGGCCACGATGGCCAGATTGGGAATTTAGCCAGGACACCAGGGTTAACACCCCTACTCTTATGATAAATGTCATAAGATCTTTAGTGACCACAGAGAGTCAGGACACTCGTTTAATGCTCCATCCGAAAGACAACACCTTACACAGGGCAATGTTCCCAATCACTGTTCTCTGGAATAGGGATATACTGTATATAAACGATTGTTCAAAAGTTTGGGGTCACTTAGAAATGTCGTTGTTTTTGAAAGAAAAGCTACTTTTTTGTCAATTTAAATAACATTAAATTGATTAGAAATACAGTGTAGACATTGTTAATGTTGTAAATGACTATTGTAGCTGATTTGTTATGGAATATCTACATTGGCGTACAGAAGCCCATTATCAGCAATCATCACTCCTATCTTCCAATGGCACATTGTGTTAGCTAATCCAAGTGTATCATTTTAAAATGGCTAATTGATCATTAGAAAACCCTTTTGCAATTATGTTAGCACCGCTGAAAACTGTTGTCCTGATTACAGAAGCAATACAACTGGCCTTTAGACTAGTTGAGTATCTAGAGCATCAGCATTTGTGGGTTCGATTACAGGCTTAAAATGTCCAGAAACAGACCTTTCTTCTGAAACTCGCCAGTCTATTCTTGTTCTGCGAAATGAAGGCTATTCCATGCGATAAATAACCAAGAAACTGAAGATCTTGTACAACGCTGTGTACTACTCCCTTCACAGAACAGCGTAAACTGGCTCTAACCAGAATAGAAAGAGGAGTGGGAGGCCCCGGTGCACAACTGAGCAAGAGGTACATTAGAGCGTTTAGTTAGAGAAACAGACACCTCACAAGTCCTCAACTGGCAGCTTCATTAAATAGTACCCGCAAAACACCAGTCTCAACGTCAACAGTGAAGAGGCAACCCCAGGATGCTGGACTTATAGACAGAGTTGCAAAGAAAAAGCCATATCTCTGACTGTCCAATAAAAATACAAGATTAAGATGGGCAAAAGAACACAGACAATGGACAGAGATATGGCTTTTTCTTTGCAACTCTGCTCCTCCACCAGTAGTCACAACTCACTACACCCCTCACACCAGCAGCCCTATAACTTCCTGGGGAGTGGAGGATACTAGACATCATAAATATCCCTCCACTAACAAGGCCCCTGCTGTGCCGAACAAGCTGTAGTGTCGCCGTAGCAACGTCCAATGTAAATCACAGTGAGGACCCTAGCTGACGCCCCGCTGCTGATCAATACAACTTTATCATACAGCAAGATCAGGAGTCTCCCTCTGCCGGCAGGTGGCCAGATCAAATGACATAATAAAATCAGAATGTCTATCGATCGAAGCTCGCAGAGATTAATAAAAAACAAGAATCAATCATGATGTTGCGGGAGATGGAGTGAGAGAGAGAGATAGAGAGAGAGAGATAGAGAGAGAGAGATTGAGAGAGAGAGATTGAGAGAGAGAGATTGAGAGAGAGAGAGAGAGAGAGAGAGAGAGAGAGAGAGTAGAGAGAGAGAGAAAAGGAAAAAGATAGAGGGATGGATAGTGGGTAGGCCATGTCGCTGTTTCTTCAGCGCTGATCTCCTAAATCACAACTAATGACGCCTAGAGAGCTCCTGGCTGAGTGGAAGAGAGAGACTCCTGGAGGGTTTAGTCCCAGGCAGGGACTATAGTATATCTCCCCTGAGGAGAGAGACTCAGCAGGGCCTTAGTGTGCCGGAGTAGAACCTGGCCCATCTCCTCCATTATGAGGACTGCTACTTATGCCAACTGTCCGCACAACCTGCAACCACTCAAAAGTTTATCATGATCTCTCATAGAGTGAACACGAGACTCAAAGTCTGGCAATAAGAGTCAAGTATCCCCTGCTCAAGAGATGTTGCTGCCTGAAAGGTAACGAGAAATGAAGTGGCTTTGTTCTTAACAAGTATCAAAAACTATGAAAGCTTGCTCAGCATTCAGAAGACAGGATGCCTTCTGTCTGATCCAGCCTGTCAGAAAGAGTCTGCTTCTGAGATGACATTGTTCAGAAAGGATGTTTGAGAAAAAAGTGCATTGTGACACCTTTCTGCTTCCTCAGTGGCTTTTGGTTCGGCATTGAAAAGGGGGGCTGGCTTGGGTTTGTTCCACCTTAGCTGGACTGACCACTGGTCGGGGACCATTGTAGTGACACACCAGGTGTGTTTGATGGATCCTTTTTGCCTTCTTCTGGTGCCTCTTGTGGGGGAAGTAATCTAGAGGTAATTGAGAGTGATCAGATTACGTTGCGTAGTTTGGGTAATCCAAACATGACTTTACTGATTGCACTTTTGGACAGGTGGCTGTAACTGATTGCATTTGGAGAGTAACCATTTGTGTGATACTGACCCTGTGACTACTATTAGTACTGTCTTAGAGGAACTGCTATTCTCTTACCAACTACTACTGCTACTACTACTGCTACTTACTACTACTACTATTACTACTGCTGCTACTACTACTACTACTGCTGCTACTACTACTGCTACTACTACTACTGCTGCTACTACTACTACTACTGATGCTACTACTACTACTGCTGCTACTACTACTACTACTGCTACTACTACTACTACTACTACTACTACTACTACTACTACTGCTACTACTACTACTGCTGCTATTACTACTACTACTGATGCTACTACTACTACTGCTGCTACTACTACTACTACTGCTGCTACTACTACTACTGCTACTACTACTACTACTACTACTACTACTACTACTGCTACCACTACTACTACTGCTACCACTACTGCTACTACTACTACTGCTACTACTGCTACTACTACTACTACTACTACTACTACTACTGCTACTACTACTACTACTACTACTACTACTACCACTACTACTACTGCTGCTACTACTGCTACTACTACTGCTACTACTACTACTGCTGAGGTTGCCAGACAGTCTTCTCATTTCCATCAGACACTGTTTACACTGTGATATAAATGAATTCACTCCAGCAGTGTCCCAATCGGATTAAACTGCTGTCAGATCAGTGCACTGCTGACAAATGGTCCCCTACAGCCAGTGGCATGCAGCGCATTTCAATTACACACACAGCCAGCCAGGGCTGGAGCCAGTCAGATCTCTCCAACCACCTATAGTACCGCCCCCAAATAAAACTTTACCCAATACAACACCAACTCTACCCAATCTAGCTACCAAAAGATATTCAAAAATGTGCCTCTGCCCACATAACAACAGCCAACATTTTTGCCTCCTAGACATTTACAGTATAAAGTATGCACATCAAAGTACAACCTTTGTTTAATTCATGATTTGCCTTGTGCTTAATTTGCAAGTTTTCTGATTTGCCTCGGAACTGGGAGCTGAGTGTTGAGGTACAAAGGTGTAGTGCTCAGTGGTGTTCAGAGGGCTTGCAAAAGAAGTAGGCCAGCGGAGGAATTAAGGTAAAGGACTTCACTCTACTCTGTTCTGCTCTACTCTGTTCTGCTCTACTCTACTCTACTCTGTTGTGTGCCAGGCTCTGTTTCAGGGTCTGTACTGCCAACACAAAACGATTGTGTAATTGTTCTCCCATTCATATGGAGGAGAGAGTAGAGTCTGAGTGCTTGTCAGTCTATATGTTTCTTCTGCAACACAGGTATTTTTATGACTGTTCTGCAGCCTCCTCTATATTCAAGTCCAGCCATTCTTAAATTATAGGTCGCGACCCACAGACCTGTTAATGGTGGGTCACAACGTGTCAGAGTAAATGTATAATTGTTTCATTAATTACTGGAATTGATTTGGCCAAGCGCATGTGCGCTCTTGGTTCAGTGCGCTCTCTGCTTAGCAGCGGTCTCTGCTCAATTTGGCAGCTGTGCGAGAGGGAGTGGTAGAGGGAGATGCCCGTGTGCTTCACTGTTTGCCTGATCTTTTTTCTGTTTTCAGTTTTCTTGAAGATCACTCCGCGACCCACAGCGTTGTTGTTCAGCAGAGCAGATGTAGTAGATATGAGTTTCTCTTTCCATCAGTCCCCAGGCCTTGTACACAGCTAATAGCTAGCATTAGCCAAAGCAACCTAGCTAGCTACTGATGCAATCCCCGGTAACTGTACAGATGGAAAATGAACAGGCCTGCTGTACATCTTACTGTAGAAATTGTTAAACTAGTCTAGGTTGGAACTGTTGCCGTTTTAAAATAAAAAAAATACTACTTTTTATTCTGAACTGGAATAAACTGATTGAAGCAAGATGTTTTTTGAGACCAACACAGTTCTGGGTTGCTCATCTGCAGCAGGAAGCGGTCTCCTGCCTGACTGAGAAAGCAGTAGATGTTCAGATCCACTTTGGCACCACATACCTATGCAAGTCAGGGTTCTCAAGTACAGAAACCGTGTCAATGCTGAGCATCACCTCAGTGATGTACTCAAAAACTGAGTCCAGAATAGACATGCTTGTTGAAAACTTCAACCAGCCACACACCTCTCATTAGGACTGTGCGTGTCTGTGTGTCTGTGTGTGTGTGTGTTCTGGTCTACATCTGTGTGATGTGATCAATCAGTTTATTCCAGTTCAGAATAAAAATGATTTATTGTATTTTAACAGCAACAGTTCATTTAATTGCTATTTGTTTTGCCTATATTGCATTTGTTTTAGGCACAAGGGCAATAACATGTACCGATATTTATGTATAGTTGCATATTTTCCCAGGCTGAATTTTTTAAAGAACCTCTACTCTACTCTACTCTACTCTACTCTACTCTACTCTACTCTACTCTACTCTACATGTGAGGGGCATACTGTACTGACAGAGAGGGTTCCAATTCAGTCAAAAGTCTGAGAGTTCTTACACCTGTCAAGGTGCGACCTGTACGCTCTCGTTGGCTGGCCCTCGCTTCATACTCGTCGCCAAACCCACTGGCTCCATGTCATCTACAAGACCCTGCTAGGTAAAGTCCCCCCTTATCTCAGCTCGCTGGTCACCATAGCATCACCCACCTGTAGCACACGCTCCAGCAGGTATATCTCTCTAGTCACCCCCAAAACCAATTCTTTCTTTGGCCGCCTCTCCTTCCAGTTCTCTGCTGCCAATGACTGGAACGAACTACAAAAATCTCTGAAACTGGAAACACTTATCTCCCTCACTAGCTTTAAGCACCAACTGTCAGAGCAGCTCACAGATTACTGCACCTGTACATAGCCCACCTATAATTTAGCCCAAACAACTACCTCTTTCCCTACTGTATTTAATTTATTTATTTATTTTGCTCCTTTGCACCCCCATTATTTTTATTTCTACTTTGCACATTCTCCCATTGCAAATCTACCATTCCAGTGTTTTACTTACCTACCTGGTTAAATAAAGGTGAAATAAAAACAATTAAAAAAAAAGGTGAGGGTTTGGGTCAAGGTGAGGGTTAGGGTCAAGGTGAGGGTTTGGGTCAAGGTGAGGGTTATGGTTAGGATAAAGGTGAGGGTTATGGTTAGGGTCAAGGTGAGGGTTATGGTTGGGGTAAAGGTGAGGGTTTGGGTCAAGGTGGGGGTTATGGTTTGGGTCAAGGTGAAGGTTTGGGTCAAGGTGAGGGTTATGGTTAGGGTAAAAGTGAGGGTTGGGTCAAGGTGAGGGGTTATGGTTAGGGTCAAGGTGAGGGTTATGGTTAGGGTAAAAGTGAGGGTTGGGTCAAGGTGAGGGGTTAGGGTCAAGGTGAGGGTTAGGGTAAAGGTGAGGGTTTGGGTCAAGGTGAGGGTTATGGTTTGGGTCAAGGTGAGGGTTATGGTTTGGGTCAAGGTGAGGGTTATAGGGTCAAGTTGAGGGTTTGGATCAAGGTGAGGGTTGGGTTAAGGTGAGGTTTATGGTTAGGGTAAAGGTAAGGGTTGGGTCAAGGTGAGGGGTATGGTTAGGGTCAAGGTGAGGGTTGGGTCAAGGTGAGGGTTAGGGTCAAAGATGAGGGCATCCATAAACCACTCAACTCTACTGTACTCAGGGTCAGAAAGTCCTGCTGTGTGCTTACAGGGAGGCTGAGAGGTGTACAGTATATATACACCTGTCTAGGTGAAGATAGAGACAGGGAGGCTGACAGGTGTACAGTATATATACACCTGTCTAGGTGAAGATAGAGACAGGGAGGCTGAGAGGTGTACAGTATATTACCTGTTAGAGAACTGCTATGACAGGGAGGGCTCAATTTGAGTCCAAATCTGAAAGGTCTATATACACCTGTCTAGATGAGGGGAGTGTATCCACAATGCACTGCTCTCCTGACTCGTACTGACTTGTACCTAGTCTATTTGTGGGAGGCAGCAGGAAGCAGGAAGCCAATTATGAAACAGGGTTAATGTGCTCTCTGCTGTACCAGACAATCATAACAAGTAAACAAAGGTAAACACATACAGATGTTCTGGGACTGACAGTGGGTGTGTGTGTGTGTCTGTGTGTCTATGTGTGTGTGTGCGCGTGCGTGAGCTACAGGAAAACAACAGGCAGACTGCTGGCCCAGCTCCAGTCATAATTAAGAGAGTTGTCTCTCTGGTGTGTGTGTGTGTGTGTGTGTGTGTGTGTGTGTGTGTGTGTGTGTGTGTGTGTGTGTGTGTGTGTGTGTGTGTGTGTGTGTGTGTGTGTGTGTGTGTGTGTGTGTGTGTGTGTGTATGTGTGTGTGTGTGTGTGTGTGTCTGAGCTGCCAGCTTGTGTTAGAAAGTCCTGTCTCATGCATACAGCCACAAGGGCTTGAGAGTTAATATAATTAGGCCTATGTGATGTTAATTTTCTCTCACTGGTCAGAAAGCTGCAGACTTAGTGGCTGTATGGCTGTTGTTGGCTAGTCTTAACATGGTAAAGAATGTCTTCAACTGAGATCATTTGTTGTGAAGATAATAAACGATTTCCCCTTTTTTTTCTCCCCCTCACTCTATTTCAAGGCCTCGTCTGTCATTATTCCATTACTGTTCTGTGTAAACATTTTCCATTCACTTAGCCTTCAACACTTTAATAGATTCATTGGCTCGGAATGTCTACAGTTTTGAGAACACACATTGTGGGAACGTCCAAGGTTAGAGTTAAGGCTAGGTTAATGTGTGTGTGTGTGTGTGTGTTGACTTACTGCTCAGCGATAATGTAGCCTTCCTCCACAGGGGAACACTTGACCCCAGCCACCTTCACGTTGTCCACCATCTCACTGAACGCCAGGCCCAGGTTCATGCCATGGATGGTCACCCTGGTACCCCCCTCTGGAGGGCCTGCTACTGGGGTCACCTGCAGGGGAGAGAGGTCAGAGATGGAGAAACAGTGTCTTCATGCTTTCATTCATATGATTAAATAGAACACTATGCCATTCTATAGTAATATGGTATTCTCTGACAATCGATGGTTTTGAAGATGACGAACATAATATGATATTGTATATCTCTAGGCTTTCCGTCTCACCAAATGGATTAGGAGGGACCCTCCACACTGCATGTAGCAGGTCAGACGGAGTCTGAACAGAAATTCAAAGCACTTTCAACCTTCCCACCCCAACCATACATTTCAGAAAACAGGTACGATGTCATCAGACCAGAGCACACTGAACAGAGGGTACTAATTGAACCTACATCATTATTCCTGGAAAGACAATGTCATAGTCCACTTCACATACACACAAAAACACAAGCCTCCCAGATAGACCTTAACTACCAGCACCATCTTCTAATCTACTTTACACCAGTACACTGAGCATGAGTTATGCATTAATTAAAGCACAGAAAAGAACTTGGCCAAACATAAAAACTTGGACAGTGCATTAACATTCTGGATACCTGCCTCGGCCCCTGATCTGCTGCTGCTGTTGCCATGAGTGATAAATCTAACAAGATGCCTTATTAGTGCTCAGTGCAGCCCACCTTGTAATAAAATACAATATGGCCGCCCAGCGTGACCTTGGCGCTAGGTGGCATGCTGCCTTCTGTGCTGCACAGCCCATCTGAGGTGAGGAGCTGGCTGCTGTCCAGTGTGTGTGTGAGGAGGAGGAGATAAGGAGGAGAGAAGGAGGAGAGAAAAGAGAAAGAAAAGAAGAGAGACGAGAGGAGAGGAGAGTAGCAGGAAGGGGGGACATACACTACCATCTCCGTGTGAGCTCACAGCCTCTAGATACACAATCAATATGCCATTAGTGGGCACGCATGCTGAAGTAAAAACAACACGAGCAGCCAGCATTTTAAAAGCGGTGCCTGCTCTCTCTCTACCCCCCTCTGAAACTGTGTGCTCACTAATGCGTTGCGCTAACCCAGTGGGACGTGCATTGTAATCTAGATTTAGTGGACATTACAGTAATTGTTCTGGATGTAAAGTAAGTGTGTCACTGCACTGCCTGAGGGTCTGAATAGATTAATGTTTTATTGCTGCTTGGGTATGCTGGGTACGGGAGGACAGAGTGGAGAGAGGAGGCCTGGCTAAATATATCCATGTCAGACCATGGCTGCAGCAATCCGGAACGACGTAGGGATAGTTACATAACAAATGGAGGGAATTGAATGCCTCAGAGAGAGAGAGAGGGAGAGACAGGGAAGGACAGAGAGTGACAGAGACAGGTAGAAAGAGAGGACGAAGAAGAGGGGTGAATAGAATAAGATTTCGTGTGCCCCTCTGGTAGGTGTGGCAGCTAAATGACAATGATGATGATGATGATGATGATGATGCATACAGTATCTCTACTGAAAGGGTGTGACACTCTCCTAGCCAGGGGCTATAATACAACTCTTCCAATGACAGGCGGGACATGGGATATAACTTTAAGAAATGTAATCCATGCATGTTACCCATATCACTGAGCTTCCATTGACAGAAAGAGGCTTGATTCATCAGATTAGTATAAATATCACTTTGTGTGGCACTATTCTTCAAAGCCGTCAAAGACTCATCCTCAAAGCCTTGGTGAGCAGAGACACTCCATGTCTGACCATGGCGCTTTCTGAGTGGCAGACGAACAATGGGATGATACCCACAGAAGTCCCAAAGGACTGATTCCAGAACTGTGGTTACATGGTGACATGCTAACCCACTCCTAATGAACAAAGACAGACTGGGATCTGGCTCAGGAATGCAGTGTGTGTGTGTGTGTGTGTGTGTGTGTGTGTGTGGGAGGGAGGGAGGGAGGGAGGGAGGGAGGGAGGGAGGGAGGGAGGGAGGGAGGGAGGGAGAATTCATGCTACATCCTCCTCTCGTCTCTCTCGTTTCCTTTCAGGCTAGGTGACAAACTTCTCCACTCCAGGTGCCAGCCACTCGCCAGCCTGCCTGTTTGTCTTTACGCTAAACACTGACTCTCTACTCTCCCAGCCCCAACCAGGCAAGAGGAGGAGGAGAGGATGGTTCATTGGGCATGCACACACCCCCTGTCGCCCACCGTCCCCTCTCGTCCCTGCCTCCCCAGCTCCACGCTCCCTGTGTAATCCTTTTAAGAGGAGCTCCACTGCCCACACGGCATTGTCACACTGTGTCAATGGACGGTAATTCACAGAAAACAGCCGGCCGGCCGGCCAGGCAGAACCAGCTCACACATGCCCACTTCCTGTCCCTCAGACACAGGTCCAGGGATGTAAAGGGTGGGCCGGTGGGGGGCAAATTTTCACTTCCTAACACATGCCACTGGATTGGGATTGAGAAGGATGAGAAAGGAGAAGTGCAGAAGTGTGGTGAGATGACTAGATGAAGGGATGAGATGGTGTCATGAAGTTGCCCTCTTTGGGTATTGCAAGCCCCATCCCCCTCTCCCTGCCTCCCCCTGCCTCCCCCTGCCTCCTTCAACTAGGCTGCTGTGGTCGTAAATTCCTGAGGAGAAGACCCTGCCACATGGCCACACAGTATAAGAGGCAGAGTAAATGTTCATAGGGAACAAAGGAATTTCTTCCACCTCACAGAACTTGAGGTACGAACAAATTTTATGTTCCGGAGAAAGTATAAAAGATTGGTGAAGAATCCAGCTACGAACTGGTCCGTTTGTTACAACTTGTGGAAGCTCATGGGAGACGGTGTGGCCACATTACCATAACGCTGTTTATATAATAGCCTCAGATATGAGTTTTACATCTAATTGTTGTATAAGATGAATGAGTGAGTATGATACTGCTTGTAAAATTGTGTAATATGATTTTGGACTGTTTAATTAAGGAAAATACAATTCTCTTTTGAGTTTAACTAAATCAGAGGACCGTCCATGAGCCCAGTTAGGGTCGGGCAACCTGGGACAGGCCCTTTTCTGCAATTCCGAATAAAACCCAACTTTGAGAAATTATCACCAGACCATGTTTTTCTCCATTAGGAGAGGACGAAGGTTGTAGACCATTGCTGAATCTTTTAACCATACCACGTGGTTAAACTCTTAGACTATCGATATCGACAGAATAAGAACAAGTCTTTGATATGAATTACTAGTCTGCAGCTTGGAATTCGGTATCATTGAATGCGAAGAACGACAAATGAATGAATGTCACTCTGAACTATCCCCTCTAACCAAGACAGAGAGAGAGAGAGAGGATGACACTCTCCAACAGAAACAAACTTTTCACCAGCGATCAAGACGACACACTGAGCGTAAATATATATATATTGATTGCAATTGTTCCCGAATGAGTGAGCGTTCGTGTGCAAAGGATTAGCATTTCAATTGTGATAATTATCACTCTGTAGTGACTTCTTAGTCGACCCCCACTTCCCCTTTTGTCTAACAAACCGCCATGCCGGTTTAGCCCACTAGGGCACATTCCCCTATCATATCTTGTAACCTTATTTACTGTTTGTTTATGCATTTCTGTGAATTACTTAGTTAGTAATAAATTAATTATTTAAGACAATTGATGTATGGATGACTCATAGTGAAGACGTCTGGAATGAGACTAACGTGAGGTAAAGTAAATAATTAATTAATTCGAAAACTAATTGATCAGATAAAATATCTGAAAAGTTATTTTAGGAAATGATAACTTTGTAATCGGAATATTTTTCCTTGGTGCCCCACCTTCCTAGTTAATTACAGTTACATGATTAATAATGTTGATCGCGTAATACTAATTACAGAGAATCTTTGATAAAAACTATAAGTCTTCAATTTAATGATAGTAAAGACACGACAATGGAGAAGTGTGGTAGAGAAGAAGGAGAAAGGAGAAAGTGTCGAGGCAGTGAGATTGACCTACAATGAGAAGACGAGAGGAATTTCTATTCTAATCCATTAAAAGAACCTCAGAGAAACAGGAAGTCTCTTTAGTAGATTTTCCCCAGTCAGTAGAGTAGGGTTGCTGTTGCTCAGTTGGTAGAACATGGCGCTTGTAATGCCAGGCTAGGGGGTTAAATTCCTGGGACCACCTGTACATAAATCGTATGCGAGCATGACTATAAGTTCCTTTGGATAAAATTGTCTGCTAAATGGCATATATTACAGAGAAAGGGAGGAGTGGCCTATAAGAACAACCTGGCATTGCTAAGTGCTTTGTTTTTATATTCAGCTGAAGTCATGGTGGGAAAAATGAAACTCATCTAGTCTAGGCCAAACTCAATAGAGGCTGTAGAAAAGCAATCCGTGCTAGCTTTAAGGGGAGTTAGAACACAACGTCTGAAGCTCAATGACAATCTACATTCTACACAGAGAGAGAGAGAGAGAGAGAGAGAGAGAGAGAGAGAGGCTTTGAGCTGTGTCATCTGTATCATCTTATAATGGCAGACAGCACTCTGTACTCTCATGTGAACAGGCCTTAATGTAGGCTTCACTAGTACTTTCTCTCGCTGTGTTTTAGGCTTCCCATATCTCAGATAAAAGCGGTTTCTGATTACATTCAAACTAAGCAGCCTGAGGTAAAAAATACAAAGTGAAAGTGTGTTAGATCTGTTATCTCTGAAGCTACTATATGGTATGACTATGAGCGTGTGTAGCATCTGAATAGCTGTGATAGATCCACTCCCAGTGTTTTAAACGACACAGCTTGCACCAGACCTGAGAGCTGTCTTTGGGTCTTTGCTGGTAGTCTTTGCAGGCAGTTCAGGCATGTCGGATTTCATTGTGACTAGTGTTTAACGGACTCGATAAAACCCACTTTGTTTCTCCACGAACAAACTACACACTAAATACTTCATAGACTCTTAAAAGTATTGTAGCCTGCCCGAGAGATACAGACACTGCCGAGAGATACAGGCACAGACAAAAAATAGTTTTAGCATATAAAAAGGAAAAGAGAGGAGAAATAATGGGAGGAGAACAGGAATGATGAGAGGGAGTAATGTTCTTTAACAGGAATGATGAGAGGGAGTAATGTTCTTTAACAGGAATGATGAGAGGGAGGGAGTAATGTTCTTTAACAGGAATGATGAGAGGGAGGGAGTAATGTTCTTTAACAGGAATGATGAGAGGGAGGGAGTAATGTTCTTTAACAGGAATGATGAGAGGGAGTAATGTTCTTTAACAGGAATGATGAGAGGGACGGAGTAATGTTCTTTAACAGGAATGATGAGATGGAGGGTGTAATGTTCTTTAACAGGAATGATGAGAGGGAGGGAGTAATGTTCTTTAACAGGAATGATGAGAGGGAGGGAGTAATGTTCTTTAACAGGAATGATGAGAGGGAGGGAGTAATGTTCTTTAACAGGAATGATGAGAGGGAGGGAGCAATGTTCTTTAACAGGAATGATGAGAGGGAGGGAGTAATGTTCTTTAACAGGAATGATGAGAGGGAGGGAGTAATGTTCTTTAACAGGAATGATGAGAGGGAGAGAGTAATGTTCTTTAACAGGAATGATGAGAGGGAGGGAGTAATGTTCTTTAACAGGAATGATGAGAGGGAGGGAGTAATGTTCTTTAACAGGAATGATGAGAGAGATGGAGTAATGTTCTTTAACAGGAATGATGAGAGGGAGGGAGTAATGTTCTTTAACAGGAATGATGAGAGGGCGGGAGTAATGTTCTTTAACAGGAATGATGAGAGGGAGGATGTAATGTTCTTTAACAGGAATGATGAGAGGGAGGGAGTAATGTTCTTTAACAGGAATGATGAGAGGGAGTAATGTTCTTTAACAGGAATGATGAGAGGGACGGAGTAATGTTCTTTAACAGGAATTATGAGAGGGAGTAATGTTCTTTAACAGGAATGATGAGAGGGAGTAATGTTCTTTAACAGGAATGATGAGAGGGAGGGAGTAATGTTCTTTAACAGGAATGATGAGAGGGAGGGAGTAATGTTCTTTAACTGGAATGATGAGATGTAGGGAGTAATGTTCTTTAACAGGAATGATGAGAGGGAGGGAGTAATGTTCTTTAACAGGAATTATGAGATGTAGGGAGTAACGTTCTTTAACAGGAATGATGAGAGGGAGGGAGTAATGTTCTTTAACAGGAATGATGAGAGGGAGGGAGTAATGTTCTTTAACAGGAATGATGAGAGGGAGGGAGTAATGTTCTTTAACAGGAATGATGAGAGGGAGGGTGTAATGTTCTTTAACAGGAATGATGAGAGGGAGTAATGTTCTTTAACAGGAATGATGAGAGGGAGTAATGTTCTTTAACAGGAATGATGAGAGGGAGGGAGTAATGTTCTTTAACAGGAATGATGAGAGGGAGGGTGTAATGTTCTTTAACAGGAATGATGAGAGGGAGGGAGTAATGTTCTTTAACAGGAATGATGAGAGGGAGGGAGTAATGTTCTTTAACAGGAATAATGAGAGGGAGTAATGTTCTTTAACAGGAATGATGAGAGGGAGTAATGTTCTTTAACAGGAATGATGAGAGGGAGTAATTTTCTTTAACAGGGATGATGAGATGTAGGGAGTAATGTTATTTAACAGGAATGATGAGAGGGAGTAATGTTCTTTAACAGGAATGATGAGAGGGAGTAATGTTCTTTAACAGGAATGATGAGAGGGAGGGAGTAATGTTCTTTAACAGGAATGATGAGAGGGAGGGAGTAATGTTCTTTAACAGGAATGATGAGAGAGAGGGAGTAATGTTCTTTAACAGGAATGATGAGAGGGAGGGAGTAATGTTCTTTAACAGGAATGATGAGAGGGAGTAATGTTCTTTAACAGGAATGATGAGAGGGAGTAATGTTCTTTAACAGGAATGATGAGAGGGACGGAGTAATGTTCTTTAACAGGAATTGTGAGAGGGAGTAATGTTCTTTAACAGGAATGATGAGAGGGAGTAATGTTCTTTAACAGGAATGATGAAAGGGAGGGAGTAATGTTCTTTAACAGGAATGATGAGAGGAAGGGAGTAATGTTCTTTAACAGGAATGATGAGAGGGGGGGAGTAATGTTCTTTAACAGGAATGATGAGAGGGGGGGAGTAATGTTCTTTAACAGGAATGATGAGAGGGAGGGAGTAATGTTCTTTAACAGGAATGATGAGAGGGAGGGAGTAATGTTCTTTAACAGAAATGATGAGAGGGAGGGAGTAATGTTCTTTAACAGGAATGATGAGAGGGAGGGTGTAATGTTCTTTAACAGGAATGATGAGAGGGAGGGAGTAATGTTCTTTAACTGGAATGATGAGATGTAGGGACTAATGTTCTTTAACATGAATGATGAGAGGGAGGGAGTAATGTTCTTTAACAGGAATGATGAGATGTAGGGAGTAATGTTCTTTAACAGGAATGATGAGAGGGAGGGAGTAATGTTCTTTAACAGGAATGATGAGTGGGAGGGAGTAATGTTCTTTAACAGGAATGATGAGAGGGAGGGAGTAATGTTCTTTAACAGGAATGATGAGAGGGAGGGTGTAATGTTCTTTAACAGGAATGATGAGAGGGAGTAATGTTCTTTAACAGGAATGATGAGAGGGAGTAATGTTCTTTAACAGGAATGATGAGAGGGAGGGAGTAATGTTCTTTAACAGGAATGATGAGAGGGCGGGTGTAATGTTCTTTAACAGGAATGATGAGAGGGAGGGAGTAATGTTCTTTAACAGGAATGATGAGAGGGAGGGAGTAATGTTCTTTAACAGGAATGATGAGAGGGAGTAATGTTCTTTAACAGGAATGATGAGAGGGAGTAATGTCCTTTAACAGGGATGATGAGAGGGAGTAGTTTTCTTTAACAGGGATGATGAGATGTAGGGAGTAATGTTATTTAACAGGAATGATGAGAGGGAGTAATGTTCTTTAACAGGAATGATGAGAGGGAGGGAGTAATGTTCTTTAACAGGAATGATGAGAGGGAGTAATGTTCTTTAACAGGAATGATGAGAGGGAGTAATGTTCTTTAACAGGAATGATGAGAGGGAGTAATGTTCTTTAACAGGAATGATGAGAGGGAGGGAGTAATGTTCTTTAACAGGAATGATGAGAGGGAGGGAGTAATGTTCTTTAACAGGAATGATGAGAGGGAGGGAGTAATGTTCTTTAACAGGAATGATGAGAGGGAGGGAGTAATGTTCTTTAACAGGAATGATGAGAGGGAGGGAGTAATGTTCTTTAACAGGAATGATGAGAGGGAGGGAGTAATGTTCTTTAACAGGAATGACGAGAGGGAGTAATGTTCTTTAACAGGAATGATGAGATGTAGGGAGTAATGTTCTTTAACAGGAATGATGAGAGGGAGGGTGTAATGTTCTTTAACAGGAATGATGAGAGGGAGTAATGTTATTTAACAGGAATGATGAGATGTAGGGAGTAATGTTCTTTAACAGGAATGATGAGAGGGAGGGAGTAATGTTCTTTAACAGGAATGATGAGAGGGAGTAATGTTCTTTAACAGGAATGATGAGAGGGAGGGTGTAATGTTCTTTAACAGGAATGATGAGAGGGAGTAATGTTCTTTAACAGGAATGATGAGAGGGAGGGAGTAATGTTCTTTAACAGGAATGATGAGAGGGAGGGAGTAATGTTCTTTAACAGGAATGATGAGAGGGAGGGAGTAATGTTCTTTAACAGGAATGATGAGAGGGAGGGAGTAATGTTCTTTAACAGGAATGATGAGAGGGAGGGAGTAATGTTCTTTAACAGGAATGATGAGAGGGAGGGACTAATGTTCTTTAACAGGAATGATGAGAGGGAGGATGTAATGTTCTTTAACAGGAATGATGAGAGGGAGGGAGTAATGTTCTTTAACAGGAATGATGAGAGGGAGTAATGTTCTTTAACAGGAATGATGAGAGGGACGGAGTAATGTTCTTTAACAGGAATTATGAGAGGGAGTAATGTTCTTTAACAGGAATGATGAGAGGGAGTAATGTTCTTTAACAGGAATGATGAGAGGGAGGGAGTAATGTTCTTTAACAGGAATGATGAGAGGGAGGGAGTAATGTTCTTTAACAGGAATGATGAGAGGGAGGGTGTAATGTTCTTTAACAGGAATGATGAGAGGGAGGGAGTAATGTTCTTTAACTGGAATGATGAGATGTAGGGAGTAATGTTCTTTAACAGGAATGATGAGAGGGAGGGAGTAATGTTCTTTAACAGGAATGATGAGATGTAGGGAGTAATGTTCTTTAACAGGAATGATGAGAGGGAGGGAGTAATGTTCTTTAACAGGAATGATGAGAGGGAGGGAGTAATGTTCTTTAACAGGAATGATGAGAGGGAGTAATGTTCTTTAACAGGAATGATGAGACGGAGTAATGTTCTTTAACAGGAATGATGAGAGGGAGGGAGTAATGTTCTTTAACAGGAATGATGAGAGGGAGGGAGTAATGTTCTTTAACAGGAATGATGAGAGGGAGGGAGTAATGTTCTTTAACAGGAATGATGAGAGGGAGGGAGTAATGTTCTTTAACAGGAATGATGAGAGGGAGGGAGTAATGTTCTTTAACAGGAATGATGAGAGGGAGGGAGTAATGTTCTTTAACAGGAATGATGAGAGGGAGGGAGTAATGTTCTTTAACAGGAATGATGAGAGGGAGTAATGTTCTTTAACAGGAATGATGAGATGTAGGGAGTAATGTTCTTTAACAGGAATGATGAGAGGGAGGGTGTAATGTTCTTTAACAGGAATGATGAGAGGGAGGGAGTAATGTTCTTTAACAGGAATGATGAGAGGGAGGGAGTAATGTTCTTTAACAGGAATGATGAGAGGGAGTAATGTTCTTTAACAGGAATGATGAGACGGAGTAATGTTCTTTAACAGGAATGATGAGAGGGAGGGAGTAATGTTCTTTAACAGGAATGATGAGAGGGAGGGAGTAATGTTCTTTAACAGGAATGATGAGAGGGAGGGAGTAATGTTCTTTAACTGGAATGATGAGATGTAGGGAGTAATGTTCTTTAACAGGAATGATGAGAGGGAGGGAGTAATGTTCTTTAACAGGAATGATGAGATGTAGGGAGTAATGTTCTTTAACAGGAATGATGAGAGGGAGGGAGTAATGTTCTTTAACAGGAATGATGAGAGGGAGGGAGTAATGTTCTTTAACAGGAATGATGAGAGGGAGGGAGTAATGTTCTTTAACAGGAATGATGAGAGGGAGGGAGTAATGTTCTTTAACAGGAATGATGAGAGGGAGGGAGTAATGTTCTTTAACAGGAATGATGAGAGGGAGGGAGTAATGTTCTTTAACAGGAATGATGAGAGGGAGGGAGTAATGTTCTTTAACAGGAATGATGAGAGGGAGGGAGTAATGTTCTTTAACAGGAATGATGAGAGGGAGGGAGTAATGTTCTTTAACAGGAATGATGAGAGGGAGGGAGTAATGTTCTTTAACAGGAATGATGAGAGGGAGGGAGTAATGTTCTTTAACAGGAATGATGAGAGGGAGTAATGTTCTTTAACAGGAATGATGAGATGTAGGGAGTAATGTTCTTTAACAGGAATGATGAGAGGGAGGGTGTAATGTTTTTTAACAGGAATGATGAGAGGGAGTAATGTTATTTAACAGGAATGATGAGATGTAGGGAGTAATGTTCTTTAACAGGAATGATGAGAGGGAGGGAGTAATGTTCTTTAACAGGAATGATGAGAGGGAGGGAGTAATGTTCTTTAACAGGAATGATGAGAGGGAGTAATGTTCTTTAACAGGAATGATGAGAGGGAGTAATGTTCTTTAACAGGAATGATGAAAGGGAGGGAGTAATGTTCTTTAACAGGAATGATGAGAGGAAGGGAGTAATGTTCTTTAACAGGAATGATGAGAGGGAGTAATGTTCTTTAACAGGAATGATGAGAGGGAGGGAGTAATGTTCTTTAACAGGAATGATGAGAGGGAGGGAGTAATGTTCTTTAACAGGAATGATGAGAGGGAGGGAGTAATGTTCTTTAACAGAAATGATGAGAGGGAGGGAGTAATGTTCTTTAACAGGAATGATGAGAGGGAGGGTGTAATGTTCTTTAACAGGAATGATGAGAGGGAGGGAGTAATGTTCTTTAACTGGAATGATGAGATGTAGGGAGTAATGTTCTTTAACAGGAATGATGAGAGGGAGGGAGTAATGTTCTTTAACAGGAATGATGAGATGTAGGGAGTAATGTTCTTTAACAGGAATGATGAGAGGGAGGGAGTAATGTTCTTTAACAGGAATGATGAGTGGGAGGGAGTAATGTTCTTTAACAGGAATGATGAGAGGGAGGGAGTAATGTTCTTTAACAGGAATGATGAGAGGGAGGGTGTAATGTTCTTTAACAGGAATGATGAGAGGGAGTAATGTTCTTTAACAGGAATGATGAGAGGGAGTAATGTTCTTTAACAGGAATGATGAGAGGGAGGGAGTAATGTTCTTTAACAGGAATGATGAGAGGGCGGGTGTAATGTTCTTTAACAGGAATGATGAGAGGGAGGGAGTAATGTTCTTTAACAGGAATGATGAGAGGGAGGGAGTAATGTTCTTTAACAGGAATGATGAGAGGGAGGGAGTAATGTTCTTTAACAGGAATGATGAGAGGGAGTAATGTTCTTTAACAGGAATGATGAGAGGGAGTAATGTCCTTTAACAGGGATGATGAGAGGGAGTAGTTTTCTTTAACAGGGATGATGAGAGGGAGTAGTTTTCTTTAACAGGGATGATGAGATGTAGGGAGTAATGTTATTTAACAGGAATGATGAGAGGGAGTAATGTTCTTTAACAGGAATGATGAGAGGGAGGGAGTAATGTTCTTTAACAGGAATGATGAGAGGGAGGGTGTAATGTTCTTTAACAGGAATGATGAGAGGGAGTAATGTTCTTTAACAGGAATGATGAGAGGGAGTAATGTTCTTTAACAGGAATGATGAGAGGGAGGGAGTAATGTTCTTTAACAGGAATGATGAGAGGGCGGGTGTAATGTTCTTTAACAGGAATGATGAGAGGGAGGGAGTAATGTTCTTTAACAGGAATGATGAGAGGGAGGGAGTAATGTTCTTTAACAGGAATGATGAGAGGGAGTAATGTTCTTTAACAGGAATGATGAGAGGGAGTAATGTCCTTTAACAGGGATGATGAGAGGGAGTAGTTTTCTTTAACAGGGATGATGATATGTAGGGAGTAATGTTATTTAACAGGAATGATGAGAGGGAGTAATGTTCTTTAACAGGAATGATGAGAGGGAGGGAGTAATGTTCTTTAACAGGAATGATGAGAGGGAGTAATGTTCTTTAACAGGAATGATGAGAGGGAGTAATGTTCTTTAACAGGAATGATGAGAGGGAGTAATGTCCTTTAACAGGAATGATGAGAGGGAGGGAGTAATGTTCTTTAACAGGAATGATGAGAGGGAGGGAGTAATGTTCTTTAACAGGAATGATGAGAGGGAGGGAGTAATGTTCTTTAACAGGAATGATGAGAGGGAGGGAGTAATGTTCTTTAACAGGAATGACGAGAGGGAGTAATGTTCTTTAACAGGAATGATGAGATGTAGGGAGTAATGTTCTTTAACAGGAATGATGAGAGGGAGGGTGTAATGTTCTTTAACAGGAATGATGAGAGGGAGTAATGTTATTTAACAGGAATGATGAGATGTAGGGAGTAATGTTCTTTAACAGGAATGATGAGAGGGAGGGAGTAATGTTCTTTAACAGGAATGATGAGAGGGAGTAATGTTCTTTAACAGGAATGATGAGAGGGAGGGTGTAATGTTCTTTAACAGGAATGATGAGAGGGAGTAATGTTCTTTAACAGGAATGATGAGAGGGAGGGAGTAATGTTCTTTAACAGGAATGATGAGAGGGAGGGAGTAATGTTCTTTAACAGGAATGATGAGAGGGAGGGAGTAATGTTCTTTAACAGGAATGATGAGAGGGAGGGAGTAATGTTCTTTAACAGGAATGATGAGAGGGAGGGAGTAATGTTCTTTAACAGGAATGATGAGAGGGAGGGAGTAATGTTCTTTAACAGGAATGATGAGAGGGAGGATGTAATGTTCTTTAACAGGAATGATGAGAGGGAGGGAGTAATGTTCTTTAACAGGAATGATGAGAGGGAGTAATGTTCTTTAACAGGAATGATGAGAGGGACGGAGTAATGTTCTTTAACAGGAATTATGAGAGGGAGTAATGTTCTTTAACAGGAATGATGAGAGGGAGTAATGTTCTTTAACAGGAATGATGAGAGGGAGGGAGTAATGTTCTTTAACAGGAATGATGAGAGGGAGGGAGTAATGTTCTTTAACAGGAATGATGGGAGGGAGGGTGTAATGTTCTTTAACAGGAATGATGAGAGGGAGGGAGTAATGTTCTTTAACTGGAATGATGAGATGTAGGGAGTAATGTTCTTTAACAGGAATGATGAGAGGGAGGGAGTAATGTTCTTTAACAGGAATGATGAGATGTAGGGAGTAATGTTCTTTAACAGGAATGATGAGAGGGAGGGAGTAATGTTCTTTAACAGGAATGATGAGAGGGAGGGAGTAATGTTCTTTAACAGGAATGATGAGAGGGAGTAATGTTCTTTAACAGGAATGATGAGACGGAGTAATGTTCTTTAACAGGAATGATGAGAGGGAGGGAGTAATGTTCTTTAACAGGAATGATGAGAGGGAGGGAGTAATGTTCTTTAACAGGAATGATGAGAGGGAGGGAGTAATGTTCTTTAACAGGAATGATGAGAGGGAGGGAGTAATGTTCTTTAACAGGAATGATGAGAGGGAGGGAGTAATGTTCTTTAACAGGAATGATGAGAGGGAGGGAGTAATGTTCTTTAACAGGAATGATGAGAGGGAGGGAGTAATGTTCTTTAACAGGAATGATGAGAGGGAGTAATGTTCTTTAACAGGAATGATGAGATGTAGGGAGTAATGTTCTTTAACAGGAATGATGAGAGGGAGGGTGTAATGTTCTTTAACAGGAATGATGAGAGGGAGTAATGTTATTTAACAGGAATGATGAGTTGTAGGGAGTAATGTTCTTTAACAGGAATGATGAGAGGGAGGGAGTAATGTTCTTTAACAGGAATGATGAGAGGGAGGGAGTAATGTTCTTTAACAGGAATTATGAGAGGGAGTAATGTTCTTTAACAGGAATGATGAGATGTAGGGAGTAATGTTCTTTAACAGGAATGATGAGAGGGAGGGAGTAATGTTCTTTAACAGGAATGATGAGAGGGAGGGAGTAGTGTTCTTTAACAGGAATGATCAGAGGGAGGGAGTAATGTTCTTTAACAGGAATGATGAGAGGGAGTAATGTTCTTTAACAGGAATGATGAGAGGGAGGGAGTAATGTTCTTTAACAGGAATGATGAGAGGGAGGGAGTAATGTTCTTTAACAGGAATGATGAGAGGGAGGGAGTAATGTTCTTTAACAGGAATGATGAGAGGGAGGGAGTCATGTTCTTTATAGTTTCTCCTCTTGTTTCTCCACTGGGCAGCTAAGACTAAGGCTGTGTGAAAGGAGGGATTTCAAGTGTTAGTTCACGAAAGGCAAGTTCCTTCCTTTCAAGACCTTTAATCCCCAGCTTCATGTGATGCTGTTCCCTCTGGTGTTAGAGAGGCTTATATCTGTTCAATATTAATGCATGTGCCGTGGTGGTGTGTAGGGGGGGGGGGGGGGGGGGGGGCGTTCAGGCAGGGCACCTAATAGAAATATAAATGATTCAAAACGAGAGTCTTCTGGTAGACTAATAACCATGTATGTATACAGATCAGATCATGATTGGGACTTTGTTGCACACAATAAAAAAAAGACATACATTCAGCCCGTGAGGGAAAGAGTCTAGTCTTTTGGAAGAAATTCTCATTATTGGGAGAGGAAGGGGGTTGGGGGAAGAGAGAGAGAAGAAAGAGAACAAATGAATGCAGAGTAGAGGAGGGAAAAATAACAGAAGCTCAACAAGTGCTGTTCCTTGCCTCTGGAGCTGTACTGTGTGTGTGTGTTTGTGTGTGTTTGTGTGTGTGTGTGTGTGTGTGTGTGTGTGTGTGTGTGTGTGTGTGTGTGTGTGTGTGTGTGTGTGTGTGTGTGTGTGTGTGTGTGTGAGCATGAATATGTGTGTGTGTGTCCAACTCCAGTGAACAGTACAAATCAATGTGGCAGTGGGATTCCAGTGGCAGCTGTGTTGCATAACAGGGCTCACTCAGTCTGACACCCCACAGAGGCTCTGCACATCATCTCTTCCTCTCCTCCTCTTTCCCCTACTTCTCTTCCTCTCCTCGCTTCTCTCCTCCTCATCCCCCTACTTCTCTTCCTCTCCTCCCTTCTCTCCTCCTCTTTCCCCTACTCCTCTTCCTCCCCTCCCCTCTCTCCTCCTCTTTCCCCTACTCCTCTTCCTCTCCTCCCTTCTCTCCTCCTCTTTCCCCTACTTCTCTTCCTCTCCTCGCTTCTCTCCTCCTCTTCCCCTACTCCTCTTCCTCTCCTCCCTTCTCTCCTCCTCTTTCCCCTACTTCTCTTCCTCGCCTCGCTTCTCTCCTCCTCTTCCCCCTACTTCTCTTCCTCTCCTCCCTTCTCTCCTCTTTCCCCTACTTCTCTTCCTCTCCTCCCTTCTCTCCTCCTCTTTTCCCTACTCCTCTTCCTCTCCTCCTCCTCTCCTCCTCTTTCCCCTACTTCTCTTCCTCTCCTCCCTTCTCTCCTCCTCTTTCCCCTACTTCTCTTCCTCGCCTCGCTTCTCTCCTCCTCTTCCCCCTACTTCTCTTCCTCTCCTCCCTTCTCTCCTCCTCTTCCCCTACTCCTCTTCCTCTCCTCCCTTCTCTCCTCCTCTTCCTCTCCTCCCTTCTCTCCTCCTCTTCCCCCTACTTCTCTTCCTCTCCTCCCTTCTCTCCTCCTCTTCCCCCTACTCCTCTTCCTCTCCTCCCTTCTCTCCTCCTCTTCCCCCTACTTCTCTTCCTCTCCTCCCTTCTCTCCTCCTCTTCCCCCTACTTCTCTTCCTCTCCTCCCTTCTCTCCTCCTCTTCCCCCTACTTCTCTTCCTCTCCTCCTCTTCCCCTACTCCTCTTCCTCTCCTCCCTTCTCTCCTCCTCTTCCCCCTACTTCTCTTCCTCTCCTCCCTTCTCTCCTCCTCTTTTCCCTACTCCTCTTCCTCTCCTCCCTTCTCTCCTCCTCTTTCCTTTACATCTCTTCCACCCACTGCACTCTGCCTCTCTCAAACTCTCAGTACTACTTTCCCTCTTTCTCTCTCTCTCTCTTTCTGTTTAGCTGCAGTTTCACTCTTCTCATTTCACTTTCTCTCTTTCTCCCTCTGTCCCTCTCTTTCTCACTTCATTCATTCTCTCTCTATCTTGCTCTCTCTCTCTGTTTAGCTTCTTCTTCTCTGTTGTCATCTCTCTTCCTCAGCTGCTTTCTCTCTATCCTTCCAATCAGACTGAGGACGAGCTTTCAGCTATCCTAACATAACCTACTCACTACACTAATGAACACTGGGAGCTGAACTATGCTGAAATATGTCTCCATAGGGTTACTGCTTGTTAGAAGTCCACAAACACACACACACACACACACACACACACACACACACACACACACGCGCGCACACACTCACACACTGTCTTCCACACACACACACTTCGCTGTCACAAATTGCCCAGAATGACAAGCTGAGAGAGTGTAATGGAGTACCACAAGAGCGTAACTTCATTTACTAGAATGAGTCACAGACAGAGTGACACATGGACGATCACAGGAGACAGGAGACAGAGAGACAAGGAGACATAGAGACAAGGAGACAGAGAGACAAGGAGACAGAGAGACAAGGAGACAGGAGATAGAGAGACAAGGAGACAGGAGACAGATAGACAAGGAGTCAGGAGACAGATAGACAAGGAGACAGCGAGACAAGGAGACAGGAGATAGAGAGACAAGGAGACAGAGAGACAAGGAGACAGAGAGACAAGGAGACAGGGAGACAGAGAGACAAGGAGACAGAGAGACAAGGAGACAAGAGATAGAGAGACAAGGAGACAGTATGTTCAGAACAGCAGACATATAGTGAGCAATATGTTCAGAACAGCAGACATATAGTGAGCAATATGTTCAGAACAGCAGACATATAGTGAGCAATATGTTCAGAACAGCAGACATATAGTGAGCAATATGTTCAGAACAGCAGACATATAGTGAGCAATATGTTCAGAACTGTTCAGAACAGCAGACATATAGTGAGCAATATGTTTGGAACATCTAATCACAATAAAATGGCAGTATTGAATCGCAATACATATCATATCGGCACCAAAGTATTGTGATAATATTGTATTGTGAGGCCCCTGGCAATTCCCAGCCTTACTCAGGCTCCCAAGTGTTGCAGGGGTCTAAGACACTGCATTTCAGTGCAAGACTAGAAGAGGTGTCACTACAGTCCCTGGTTCAATTCCAGGCTGTATCACTTCCGGCTGTGATTGGGAGCCCCATAGGGTGGCGCACAATTGGCTCAGCGTTGGCCGGGGTAGGCTGTCATTGTAAATAAGAATTTGTTCTTAACTAACATGCCTAATTAAATACAATGTCCGGGCAGCCCTCAGCCTCTGGGTCTGACTCTCCTGTGTCACTGGGTCAACCATACCCACCACACGAGCCACACGGAAATGATGCCTTAGTACACAAAGGGCTGCTACTAGGGGGAAACAAACAAACTTGATTCTGGGAAACGTTCCCAGGGATGGGCATTGTTGTAAGGTTGGAGCCATGGCAACTGGGTGAGAGAGCCACCTCTTCTCTTACTCTAATGCACTTTACTGTCTGCATAGTCTGCCACTTCGATAGCCTTGCATCAATGAGACTACGTCTGTCTGGGGAACTCAAGCAGGGATAGACTACGTCTGTCTGGGGAACTCAAGCAGGGTTAGTTTCTTTACTACTAGAGGCATGTCGCTATCATTTTTTTGTTAAAACATTGTACTCTATTTCTGTCTAGGTGTGAACATTAAATTAATCTTGGGGGCCTCCCGGGTGGAGCAGTGGTTAAGGACGCTGTACTGCAGCGCCAGCTGTGCCACCAGAGACTCTGGGTTCGCGACCAGGCTCTGTCGTAACCGGCCGCGACCGGGAGGTCCGTGGGGCGACGCACATTTGGCCCAGCGTCCGGGTTAGGGAGAGTTTGGCCGGTAGGGAAATCCTTGTCTCATCGCGCACCAGCGACTCCTGTGGCGGGCTGGGCGCAGTGCGCGCTAACCAAGGTTGCCAGGTGCACTGTGTTTCCTCCGACACATTGGTGCGGCTGGCTTCCGGGTTGGATGTGCGCTGTGTTAAGAAGCAGCGGCTTGGTTGGGTTGTGTATCGGAGGACACATGACTTTCAACCTTCGTCTCTCCCGAGCCCGTACGGGAGTTGTAGCGATGAGACAAGATAGTAGCTACTAAAAACAATTGGATACCACGAAATTGGGGAGAAAAGGGGTAAAATTCACTAAATAAATAATAATAATTAAGCTTGGAATTCTGGTTAACACAAGCATAAAGACATACATCTTTATAAAGTGGCTCATGTGGCACAGACAGACAGGCCCACTGAGAGACACTGAGGCAGGCCCCTGGGTGTGTTTGTGTGTGTGTGTGTCAGGTCCCTCGCCCTTGCAGCACTGCTGAAGGTGAGCTGAGCTGTGGCCTCTCTCCAGAGACACACACACTCCCTTTTTGCTCTTCAGTGAAAATAAACACCAGATGCTGTCTCCCTGCATATTGATTGTGTGTCATAGTGAGAGAAGAAGATGGGGGGCAGAGATGAGACAGAGAGAGAGAGATAGAGAGAAGAGAGAACAAGGGAAAAAATAGAGAGCGAGAGAGCAGAAGAGAGAACAAGGGAAAAATAGAGAGAGAGAGAGAGAGAGAGAGAGAGAGAGAGCAGAAGAGACAACAAGGGACAAATAGAGAGCAAGAGAGAGAGAGAGAGAGAGAGAGAGAGAGAGAGAGAGAGAGCAGAGGAGAAGAGAGAACAAGGAGAAAATAGAGCTAGAGAGAGAGAGAGAGAGAGAGCAGAGGAGAGAACAAGGAAAAATAGAGAGAGAGAGAGAGAGAGAGAGAGAGCAGAAGAGAGAACAAGGGGAAAATAGAGAGCGAGAGAGAGAGCAGAGGAGAGAACAAGGAAAAATAGAGAGAGAGAGAGAGATAGAGAGCAGAAGAGAGAACAATGGGAAAATAGAGAGAGAGAGAGAGAGCAGAGGAGAAAACAAGGAAAAATAAAGAGAGCGAGAGAGAGAGAAAGAGAGAGAGAGAGAGAGAGAGAGAAAGAGAGCAGAAGAAAGAACAAGGGAAAAATAGAGAGAGAGAGAGAGAGAGAGAGAGATAGAGAGCAGAAGAGAGAACAAGGGAAAAATAGAGAGAGAGAGAGAGAGGGAGAGATTGAGAGAGAGAGAAAGAGAGAGAGGGGGCAGAGATGTGACAGAGAGAGAAATAGAAGAGAGAAAAATAAAGTGTGAGAGAGAAATAGAGAGAGGAGAGAGAGACAGAGAAATATAAACAAAGCAGTGAGGAAGAGAGAGAGAGGAGAGAGAGAGACAGAAATATAAACAAAGCAGTGAGGAAGAGAGAGGAGAGACAGAAATATAAACAAAGCAGTGAGGAAGAGAGAGGAGAGAGATACAGAGAAATATAAACAAAGCAGTGAGGAAGAGAGAGAGAGGAGAGAGAGACAGAGAAATATAAACAAAGCAGTGAGGAAGAGAGAGAGAGAGAGATACAGAGAAATATAAACAAAGCAGTGAAAAGGAGAGAGAGAGAGGAGAGAGAGACAGAGAAATATAAACAAAGCAGTGAGGAAGAGAGAGAGTGGAGAGAGAGAGACAGAGAGATATAAACAAAGCAGTGAGGAAGAGAGAGAGAGGAGAGAGAGAGACAGAGAAATATAAACAAAGCAGTGAGGAAGAGAGAACCTGTGTGCAGCTCCAGGAGTGATGTCAGATGGGCTCCTCTCCTACCAGCAGATCCATCTCATTCACACACAGTTCAGTCCATTCTAGACCAATGGAAACATGCAACAGTAGCACCAATACCATGCAGGCCTCCCAATGCAAATACTGTAGGACCTGTCACTGTCAAGGACTAGACCTGTCTGATCCTGCACTCTGTAGTTGTTGATCTCAGCTGAAGGAGAAGTGCAGACAGATACATTGTACATTGAACAGTAAACACATGGCCTGTGCTGTCAGACAGGCAGTACATAATATTTTAGCTTAAAGCTAAAAATGTGACACCAGACTGGATGAGGAGGAGACTGCATCTACAATGGACGACAGGCAGTTGTCCCACGGTTCATTCCGTCGACTACAGACGACCATATGATGAACGCCGATATATGCCTGTTACCCCTATGGTTATGGGGAACGGTTTGAGTGTGTATGAGGTATCACTGACCTCCGTGATGCGTGGGTTGGTACACTGGACTTTCTTGCTGGACAGGTCAAGCCAGCGGGTGGTATAGGGGTTGAGGGGCGGGCAGTGGTGGCGCAGGGTACAGCGGCCCTCTCCACTACACCAACCACACTGGAACTTCCTCTGGGCCTTCAGACACATGCCACAGCTGTCCCTCTGGGCCACACACTTATACAGGTGCACTGTGGGATTCAGGAGGACTCAGGGTAAAAACTACAGTGTTGGGAACAGTAAACAGCATTTGATTTGAACGTAACATTATACTGACAATTTAACACATTTGTCAACCTAACATTATCTGACAAACATACTGTAGTGTAATGTAGTACTGGACTGTATTCCTGGGGGATTTAGTTGGTTAAACATTACATTCTTTAAGAATGATACAACTGTGCTCTTCATACCTGCTGTTTGGGTAAAAGCAGGTATTATGCTGTGTATCCTGCTGAGACAAGACGTTATTTGACAAGGAGCATCTGTTTATGTGTTGGTGTCAACAAATGTGTGTGTGTGTGTGTGTGTGTGTGTGTGTGTGTGTGTGTGTGCTTGGTTGGTTTCACTATCCTTGTGGGGACCAAAAGACCTCACAAGGATAGTAAAACAAGGAAAGTGAGGACATTTCACTGGTCCCCACCAGGAAAAAGGCTATTTTATGATTAGGGTTACAATCAGGGTTAAGGTTAGAATTAGGGTTAGGGTTAGGGGTTAGGTTAAGGGTTAGGAGTTAGGTTTAGGGGTTTAGGTTTAAGGTAAGGGTTAAGGTTAGAATTAGGGTTAGGGTTAGGGGTTATGTTAAGGGTTAGGAGTTAGGTTTAGGGGTTTAGGTTTAAGGTTAGTAGTAAGATTTAGGTTTGGGTTTAAGGTAAGGGCTAAGGTTAGGTTTAGGGTTAGTAGTTAGATTTAGGTTTGGGTTTAAGGTAAGGGTTAAGGTTAGGTTTAGGGTTAGTAGTTAGATTTAGGTTTGGGTTTAAGGTAAGGGTTAAGGTTAGGTTTAGGGTTAGTAGTTAGGTTTAGGTTTAAGGTAAGGGTTAAGGTTAGGTTTAGGGTTAGTAGTTAGATTTAGGTTTGGGTTTAAGGTAAGGGTTAAGGTTAGGTTTAGGGTTAGTAGTTAGATTTAGGTTTGGGTTTAAGGTAAGGGTTAAGGTTAGGTTTAGGGTTAGTAGTTAGATTTAGGTTTGGGTTTAAGGTAAGGGTTAAGGTTAAGGTTAGGTTTAGGGTTAGTAGTTAGATTTAGGTTTGGGTTTAAGGTAAGGGTTAAGGTTAAGGTTAGGTTTAGGGATTAGGGAAAATAGGATTTTGAAAGGGAATGAATTGTTTGGTCCGCACAGGGATAGTAAAACAAGCAATGTGAATGTCTTACCTTGGATATTATCTGGGTTGTCTATAATGAAGTTGCCGTTCCAGACCACTGAAAAATCCACTGGCAACTCACTGATCTTCATCCCTTCATAGAGATACTGAGAGAGAGAGAGAGAGAGAGAGAGAGAGAGAGAGAGGTGAGGTAGGGGGACAGAGGAGGGGGAAAGAGGGAGGGGAGGGAGAGAGAGGGGGGAGAGAAGGAAAAAGTAGAGAGGGAGCAAAAGAGAGCAAGAGGGAGAAAAAAATGCAAAATAGAGAATTTCAGCATGAGAAACTTAAATACCCACCACAAATCCCTGACCCTGGCGCTGCATGTTGAATGTTCCCCTAACGTTGCTACAACCTTGCATCACCACCTCATTATGAATAGGACAAGAGGGAGAGGAGAGTTAAAGAGATTCTCCGGTACTTTTCTATACGTTTTAGCCAGTAATTGTGATAGTAGCACTCACAAACCAAAAGTCGTCTCTGAAAATGGCGTACTACCTCACATATGTGCAGATATGTGTACTACGCTATTGCTCTCTCCTTCTCTGCTGTCCACTGAGCCGTTGGGCCGGCCCTGCAACCTCATTGGATAACGCTGGACAGGACTCTTGCTACCTGTCACTCAAAGGCGAAGGGCTAAATATCAAAGTATAAAACTCAAATTGCTAGGGAGCTGGCCCACGTGGGGGGAAAAGTAGGGAAAATGGCAGGGCACAGCTTCAAGAAAACAGTTGCTTTCGAACTAGAGATTTCATGATTAATTGAGATAAGAGAATAATTCTGCTCATACAGTGCCTTGCGAAAGTATTCGGCCCCCTTGAACTTTGCGACCTTTTGCCACATTTCAGGCTTCAAACATAAAGATATACAACTGTATTTTTTTGTGAAGAATCAACAACAAGTGGGACACAATCATGAAGTGGAACGACATTTATTGGATATTTCAAACTTTTTTAACAAATCAAAAACTGAAAAATTGGGCGTGCAAAATTATTCAGCCCCTTTACTTTCAGTATCAGACCACTGCAAATCTACCAAGACCTGGCCGTCCCTCTAAACTTTCAGCTCATACAAGGAGAAGACTGATCAGAGATGCAGCCAAGAGGCCCATGATCACTCTGGATGAACTGCAGAGATCTACAGCTGAGGTGGGAGACTCTGTCCATAGGACAACAATCAGTCGTATATTGCACAAATCTGGCCTTTATGGAAGAGTGGCAAGAAGAAAGCCATTTCTTAAAGATATCCATAAAAATTGTCGTTTAAAGTTTGCCACAAGCCACCTGGGAGACACACCAAACATGTGGAAGAAGGTGCTCTGGTCAGATGAAACCAAAATTGAAAATTTTGGCAACAATGCAAAATGTTATGTTTGGCGTAAAAGCAACACAGCTCATCACACTGAACACATCATCCCCACTGTCAAACATGGTGGTGGCAGCATCATGGTTTGGGCCTGCTTTTCTTCAGCGGGGACAGGGAAGATGGTTAAAATTGATGGGAAGATGGATGGAGCCAAATACAGGACCATTCTGGAAGAAAACCTGATGGAGTCTGCAAAAGACCTGAGACTGGGACGGAGATTTGTCTTCCAACAAAACATAAAGCAAAATCTACAATGGAATGGTTCAAAAATAAACATATCCAGGTGTTAGAATGGCCAAGTCAAAGTCCAGACCTGAATCCAATCGAGAATCTGTTGAAAGAACTGAAAACTGCTGTTCACAAATGCTCTCCATCCAACCTCACTGAGCTCGAGCTGTTTTGCAAGGAGGAATGGGAAAAAATGTCAGTCTCTCGATGTGCAAAACTGATAGAGGCATAGCCCAAGCGACTTACAGCTGTAATCGCAGCAAAAGGTGGCGCTACAAAGTATTAATTTTTCAGTTTTTGATTTGTTAAAAAAGTTTGAAATATCCAATAAATGTCGTTCCACTTCATGATTGTGTCCCACTTGTTGTTGATTCTTCGCAAAAAAATACAGTTTTATATCTTTATGTTTGAAGCCTGAAATGTGGCAAAAGGTCGCGAAGTTCAAGGGGGCCAAATACTTTCGCTAGGCACTGTAGATGATATATGTATGAAGTACACATTGACACATCCAGCCCAACGCGGGAGGTTTCCAAAATACTTTCTTAGTCGCCAAAGCCCCAGAGCATGTCTTTAAGTCCTCCTAGATTCCCCCTCCTCCTTCTCTCTGCCATCCTAGATCCCCCTTCCTTATCTCTGCCATCATAGATCCCCCTTCCTTCTCTCTGTCCTCCTAGATTCCCCCTTCATTGTCTCTGTCCTCCTAGATTCCCCCTTCCTTCTCTCTGTCCTCCTAGATTCCCCCTTCCTTCTCTCTGTCCTCCTAGATTCCCCCTTCCTTCTCTCTGTCCTCCTAGATTCCCCCTTCCTTCTCTCTGTCCTCCTAGATTCCCCCTTCCTTCTTTCTGTCCTCATAGATTCCCCCTTCCTTCTCTCTGTCCTCCTAGATCCCCCTTCCTTCTCTCTGTCCTTCTAGATTCCCCCTTCCTTCTCTCTGTCCTCCTAGATTCCCCCTTCCTTCTCCCTGTCCTCCTAGATTCCCCCTTCCTTCTCTCTGTCAGCCTAGATCCCCCCTTCCTTCTCTCTGTCAGCCTAGATTCCCCCTTCCTTCTCTCTGTCCTTCTAAATTCCCCCTTCCTTCTTTCTGTCCTCCTAGATTCCCCCTTCCTTCTCTCTGTCCTCCTAGATTCTCCCTTCCTTCTCTCTGTCCTCCTAGATTCCCCCTTCCTTCTCTCTGTCCTCCTAGGTGATGTCCTCAGCTGCCTCTCTTGCCCTTATCTCCTTCGTGGCTGTGGCTGTGGCTGCGCACGTGTGTGTGTGTGTATGTGTGTGTGTGTGTCCCTTCTGGGAATAGGACTGGAATCAGTGTGAGCCTGGCTGGAGGGCAGAGCAGAGCTTCACTGCATTAACAGTCCTTTCCTCTCCTGTGCTGTCCTGTGTAACTACCCAGGCCAGGGCCCCTCTCTCACCCAGCCTATCCACTGACAGGCTACTGCTGCTGGGTACAGTTGACATGGCTAGAGGCCTCACACCACAGACACTGTTAACACTCTCACTAAGAGTCTGACAATCATTGACATTCATTGACATTGAGAGTGCAAAATGGGAATAGATACTGTGTGGTAAATATAGTGGATGTGTGAGGGTTATTTAGAAGTTAACCAGGGTGTTGTGGTGATATAGTGGATGTGTGAGGGTTATGTAGGAGTTAACCAGGGTGTTGTGGTGATGTAGTGGATGTGTGAGGGTTATTTAGGAGTTAACCAGGGTGTTGTGTTGATATAGTGGATGTGTGAGGGTTATTTAGGAGTTAACCAGGGTGTTGTGGTGATATAGTGGATGTGTGAGGGTTATTTATTTATTTACCCTAACCCTGCAGTGTGTTACTGTGTGTTACTAACCCTAACTCTGCAATGTATTACTGTGTGTTACTATGTGTTACTAACCCTAACCCTCCACTGTGTTACTGTGTGTTACTAACCCTAACCCTGCAGTGTGTTACTGTGTGTTACTAACCCTAACCCTGCAGTTTGTTATTGTGTGTTACTAACCCTAACCCTGCAGTGTGTTACTGTGTGTTACTAACCCTAACCCTGCAGTGTGTTACTGTGAGTTACTAACCCTAACCCTGCAGTGTGTTACTGTGTGTTACTGTGTGTTACTAACCCTAACCCTGCAGTGTGTTACTGTGAGTTACTAACCCTAACCCTGCAGTGTGTTACTGTGAGTTACTAACCCTAACCCTGCAGTGTGTTACTGTGAGTTACTAACCCTAACCCTGCAGTGTGTTACTGTGTGTTACTGTGAGTTAGTAACCCTAACCCTGCAGTGTGTTACTGTGAGTTAGTAACCCTAACCCTGCAGTGTGTTACTGTGAGTTACTAACCCTAACCCTGCAGTGTGTTACTGTGTGTTACTAACCCTAACCCTGCAGTGTGTTACTGTGTGTTACTGTGTGTTACTAACCCTAACCCTGCAGTGTGTTACTGTGTGTTACTAACCCTAACCCTGCAGTGTGTTACTGTGTGTTACTAACCCTAACCCTGCAGTGTGTTACTGTGTGTTACTAACCCTAACCCTGCAGTGTGTTATTGTGTGTTACTAACCCTAACCCTGCAGTGTGTTACTGTGAGTTACTAACTCTAACCCTGCAGTGTGTTAATGTGTGTTACTGTGTGTTACTAACCCTGCAGTGTGTTAATGTGTGTTACTAACCTTAACCCTGCAGTGTGTTACTGTGTGTTACTAACCCTAACCCTGCAGTGTGTTACTGTGAGTTACTAACCCTAACCCTGCAGTGTGTTACTGTGAGTTACTAACCCTAACCCTGTAGTGTGTTACTGTGAGTTACTAACCCTAACCCTGCAGTGTGTTACTGTGAGTTACTAACCCTAACCCTGCAGTGTGTTACTGTGTGTTACTAACCCAAACCCTGCAGTGTGTTACTGTGTGTTACTGTGTGTTACTAACCCTAACCCTGCAGTGTGTTACTGTGTGTTACTAACCCTAACCCTGCAGTGTGTTACTGTGTGTTACTAACCCTGCAGTGTGTTACTGTGTGTTACTAACCCTAACCCTGCAGTGTGTTACTGTGTGTTACTAACCCTAACCCTGCAGTGTGTTACTGTGTGTTACTAACCCTAACCCTGCAGTGTGTTACTGTGTGTTTCTAACCCTAACCCTGCAGTGTGTTACTGTGTGTTTCTAACCCTAACCCTGCAGTGTGTTACTGTGTGTTTCTAACCCTAACCCTGCAGTGTGTTACTGTGTGTTACTAACCCTAACCCTGCAGTGTGTTACTGTGTGTTACTAACCCTAACCCTGCAGTGTCTTACTGTGTGTTACTAACCCTAACCCTGCAGTGTGTTACTGTGTGTTTCTAACCCTAACCCTGCAGTGTGTTACTGTCAGTTAGTAACCCTAACCCTGCAGTGTGTTACTGTGTGTAACTAACCCTAACCCTGCAGTGTGTTACTGTGTGTTACTAACCTTAACCATGCAGTGTGTTACTGTGTGTTACTAACCCTGCAGTGTGTTACTGTGTGTTACTAACCCTGCAGTGTGTTACTGTGTGTTACTAACCCTGCAGTGTGTTACTGTGTGTTACTAACCCTAACCCTGCAGTGTGTTACTGTGTGTTACTAACCGTGCAGTGTGTTACTGTGTGTTACTAACCCTGCAGTGTGTTAATGTGTGTTACTAACCCTAACCCTGCAGTGTGTTACTGTGAGTTACTAACCCTAACCCTGCAGTGTGTTACTGTGAGTTACTAACCCTAACCCTGCAGTGTGTTACTGTGAGTTACTAACCCTAACCCTGCAGTGTGTTACTGTGAGTTACTAACCCTAACCCTGCAGTGTGTTACTGTGTGTTACTAACCCTAACCCTGCAGTGTGTTACTGTGTGTTACTAACCCAAACCCTGCAGTGTGTTACTGTGTGTTACTGTGTGTTACTAACCCTAACACTGCAGTGTGTTACTGTGTGTTACTAACCCTAACCCTGCAGTGTGTTACTGTGTGTTACTAACCCTAACCCTGCAGTGTGTTACTGTGTGTTACTAACCCTAACCCTGCAGTGTGTTACTGTATGTTACTAACCCTAACCCTGCAGTGTGTTACTGTGTGTTTCTAACCCTAACCCTGCAGTGTGTTACTGTGTGTTTCTAACCCTAACCCTGCAGTGTGTTACTGTGTGTTTCTAACCCTAACCCTGCAGTGTGTTACTGTGTGTTACTAACCCTAACCCTGCAGTGTGTTACTGTGTGTTTCTAACCCTAACCCTGCAGTGTGTTACTGTGAGTTAGTAACCCTAACCCTGCAGTGTGTTACTGTGTGTTACTAACCCTAACCCTGCAGTGTGTTACTGTGTGTTACTAACCCTAACCCTGCAGTGTGTTACTGTGTGTTACTAACCCTGCAGTGTGTTACTGTGTGTTACTAACCCTGCAGTGTGTTACTGTGTGTTACTAACCCTGCAGTGTGTTACTGTGTGTTACTAACCCTAACCCTGCAGTGTGTTACTGTGTGTTACTAACCGTGCAGTGTGTTACTGTGTGTTACTAACCCTAACCCTGCAGTGTGTTACTGTGTGTTTCTAACCCTAACCCTGCAGTGTGTTACTGTGTGTTTCTAACCCTAACCCTGCAGTGTGTTACTGTGTGTTACTAACCCTAACCCTGCAGTGTGTTACTGTGTGTTACTAACCCTAACCCTGCAGTGTGTTACTGTGTGTTTCTAACCCTAACCCTGCAGTGTGTTACTGTGTGTTACTAACCCCAACCCTGCAGTGTGTTACTGTGTGTTTCTAACCGTAACCCTGCAGTGTGTTACTGTGTGTTACTAACCCTAACCCTGCAGTGTATTATTGTGTGTTACTAACCCTAACCCTGCAGTGTGTTACTGTGAGTTACTAACCCTAACCCTGCAGTGTGTTACTGTGTGTTACTGTGTGTTACTAACCCTGCAGTGTGTTAATGTGTGTTACTAACCTAAACCCTGCAGTGTGTTACTGTGTGTTACTAACCCTAACCCTGCAGTGTGTTACTGTGAGTTACTAACCCTAACCCTGCAGTGTGTTACTATGTGTTACTAACCCTAACCCTGCAGTGTGTTACTGTGAGTTACTAACCCTAACCCTGCAGTGTGTTACTGTGAGTTACTAACCCTAACCCTGCAGTGTGTTACTGTGAGTTACTAACCCTAACCCTGCAGTGTGTTACTGTGTGTTACTAACCCTAACCCTGCAGTGTGTTACTGTGTGTTACTAACCCAAACCCTGCAGTGTGTTACTGTGTGTTACTGTGTGTTACTAACCCTAACCCTGCAGTGTGTTACTGTGTGTTACTAACCCTAACCCTGCAGTGTGTTACTGTGTGTTTCTAACCCTAACCCTGCAGTGTGTTACTGTGAGTTACTAACCCTAACCCTGCAGTGTGTTACTGTGAGTTACTAACCCTAACCCTGCAGTGTGTTACTGTGAGTTACTAACCCTAACCCTGCAGTGTGTTACTGTGTGTTACTAACCCTAACCCTGCAGTGTGTTACTGTGAGTTACTAACCCTAACCCTGCAGTGTGTTACTGTGAGTTACTAACCCTAACCCTGCAGTGTGTTACTGTGTGTTACTAACCCTAACCCTGCAGTGTGTTACTGTGTGTTACTAACCCTAACCCTGCAGTGTGTTACTGTGTGTTTCTAACCCTAACCCTGCAGTGTGTTACTGTGTGTTTCTAACCCTAACCCTGCAGTGTGTTACTGTGTGTTACTAACCCTAACCCTGCAGTGTGTTACTGTGTGTTACTAACCCTAACCCTGCAGTGTGTTACTGTGTGTTTCTAACCCTAACCCTGCAGTGTGTTACTGTGTGTTACTAACCCCAACCCTGCAGTGTGTTACTGTGTGTTTCTAACCCTAACCCTGCAGTGTGTTACTGTGTGTTACTAACCCTAACCCTGCAGTGTGTTATTGTGTGTTACTAACCCTAACCCTGCAGTGTGTTACTGTGAGTTACTAACCCTAACCCTGCAGTGTGTTACTGTGAGTTACTAACCCTAACCCTGCAGTGTGTTACTGTGTGTTACTGTGTGTTACTAACCCTGCAGTGTGTTAATGTGTGTTACTAACCTTAAGCATGCAGTGTGTTACTGTGTGTTACTAACCCTAACCCTGCAGTGTGTTACTGTGAGTTACTAACCCTAACCCTGCAGTGTGTTACTATGTGTTACTAACCCTAACCCTGCAGTGTGTTACTGTGAGTTACTAACCCTAACCCTGCAGTGTGTTACTGTGAGTTACTAACCCTAACCCTGCAGTGTGTTACTGTGACTTACTAACCCTAACCCTGCAGTGTGTTACTGTGAGTTACTAACCCTAACCCTGCAGTGTGTTACTGTGTGTTACTAACCCTAACCCTGCAGTGTGTTACTGTGTGTTACTAACCCAAATCCTGCAGTGTGTTACTGTGTGTTACTGTGTGTTATAAACCCTAACCCTGCAGTGTGTTACTGTGTGTTACTAACCCTAACCCTGCAGTGTGTTACTGTGTGTTACTAACCCTACAGTGTGTTACTGTGTGTTACTAACCCTAACCCTGCAGTGTGTTACTGTGTGTTACTAACCCTAACCCTGCAGTGTGTTACTGTGTGTTTCTAACCCTAACGCTGCAGTGTGTTACTGTGTGTTTCTACCCCTAACCCTGCAGTGTGTTACTGTGTGTTTCTAACCCTAACCCTGCAGTGTGTTACTTTGTGTCACTAACCCTAACCCTGCAGTGTGTTACTGTGTGTTACTAACCCTAACCCTGCAGTGTGTTACTGTGTGTTACTAACCCTAACCCTGCAGTGTGTTACTGTGTGTTACTAACCCTGCAGTGTGTTACTGTGTGTTACTAACCCTGCAGTGTGTTACTGTGTGTTACTAACCCTGCAGTGTGTTACTGTGTGTTACTAACCCTAACCCTGCAGTGTGTTACTGTGTGTTACTAACCGTGCAGTGTGTTACTGTGTGTTACTAACCCTAACCCTGCAGTATGTTACTGTGTGTTACTAACCCTAACCCTGCAGTGTGTTACTGTGTGTTTCTAACCCTAACCCTGCAGTGTGTTACTGTGAGTTACTAACCCTAACCCTGCAGTGTGTTACTGTGAGTTACTAACCCTAACCCTGCAGTGTGTTACTGTGAGTTACTAACCCTAACCCTGCAGTGTGTTACTGTGTGTTACTAACCCTAACCCTGCAGTGTGTTACTAACCCAAACCCTGCAGTGTGTTACTGTGTGTTACTGTGTGTTACTAACCCTAACCCTGCAGTGTGTTACTGTGTGTTACTAACCCTAACCCTGCAGTGTGTTACTTTGTGTTACTAACCCTAACTCTGCAGTGTGTTACTGTGTGTTACTAACCCTAACCGTGCAGTGTGTTACTGTGTGTTTCTAACCCTAACCCTGCAGTGTGTTACTGTGTGTTTCTAACCCTAACCCTGCAGTGTGTTACTGTGTGTTACTAACCCTAACCCTGCAGTGTGTTACTGTGTGTTTCTAACCCTAACCCTGCAGTGTGTTACTGTGAGTTAGTAACCCTAACCCTGCAGTGTGTTACTTTGTGTTACTAACCCTAACCCTGCAGTGTGTTACTGTGTGTTACTAACCCTAACCCTGCAGTGTGTTACTGTGTGTTACTAACCCTGCAGTGTGTTACTGTGTGTTACTAACCATGCAGTGTGTTACTGTGTGTTACTAACCCTAACCCTGCAGTGTGTTACTGTGCGTTACTAACCCTCCAGTGTGTTACTGTGTGTTACTAACCCTAACCCTGCAGTGTGTTACTGTGTGTTACTAACCCTAACCCTGCAGTGTGTTACTGTGTGTTTCTAACACCAACCCTGCAGTGTGTTACTGTGTGTTTCTAACCCTAACCCTGCAGTGTGTTACTGTGTGTTACTAACCCTAACCCTGCAGTGTGTTACTGTGTGTTACTAACCCTAACCCTGCAGTGTGTTACTGTGTGTTACTAACCCTGCAGTGTGTTACTGTGTGTTACTAACCATGCAGTGTGTTACTGTGTGTTACTAACCCTAACCCTGCAGTGTGTTACTGTGTGTTACTAACCGTGCAGTGTGTTACTGTGCGTTACTAACCCTAACCCTGCAGTGTGTTACTGTGTGTTACTAACCCTAACCCTGCAGTGTGTTACTGTGTGTTACTAACCCTAAACATGCAGTGTGTTACTGTGTGTTTATAACCCTAACCCTGCAGTGTGTTACTGTGAGTTAGTAACCCTAACCCTGCAGTGTGTTACTGTGTGTTACTAGCCCTAACCCTGCAGTGTGTTACTGTGTGTTACTAACCCTAACCCTGCAGTGTGTTACTGTGTGTTACTAACCCTGCAGTGTGTTACTGTGTGTTACTAACCCTGCAGTGTGTTACTGTGTGTTACTAACCCTGCAGTGTGTTACTGTGTGTTACTAACCCTAACCCTGCAGTGTGTTACTGTGTGTTACTAACCCTAACCCTGCAGTGTGTTACTGTGTGTTTCTAACACTAACCCTGCAGTGTGTTACTGTGTGTTTCTAACCCTAACCCTGCAGTGTGTTACTGTGTGTTACTAACCCTAACCCTGCAGTGTGTTACTGTGTGTTACTAACCCTAACCCTGCACTGTGTTACTGTGTGTTTCTAACCCTAACCCTGCAGTGTGTTACTGTGTGTTACTAACCCCAACCCTGCAGTGTGTTACTGTGTGTTTCTAACCCTAACCCTGCAGTGTGTTACTGTGAGTTACTAACCCCAACCCTGCAGTGTGTTACTGTGTGTTACTGTGTGTTACTAACCCTGCAGTGTGTTAATGTGTGTTACTAACCTTAACCCTGCAGTGTGTTACTGTGAGTTACTAACCCTAACCCTGCAGTGTGTTACTGTGAGTTACTAACCCTAACCCTGCAGTGTGTTACTGTGAGTTACTAACCCTAACCCTGCAGTGTGTTACTGTGTGTTACTAACCCTAACCCTGCAGTGTGTTACTGTGTGTTACTAACCCAAACCCTGCAGTGTGTTACTGTGTGTTACTGTGTGTTACTAACCCTAACCCTGCAGTGTGTTACTGTGTGTTACTAACCCTAACCCTGCAGTGTGTTACTGTGAGTTACTAACCCTAACCCTGCAGTGTGTTACTGTGTGTTACTAACCCTAACCCTGCAGTGTGTTACTGTGTGTTTCTAACCCTAACCCTGCAGTGTGTTACTGTGAGTTACTAACCCTAACCCTGCAGTGTGTTACTGTGAGTTACTAACCCTAACCCTGCAGTGTGTTACTGTGAGTTACTAACCCTAACCCTGCAGTGTGTTACTGTGTGTTACTAACCCTAACCCTGCAGTGTGTTACTGTGAGTTACTAACCCTAACCCTGCAGTGTGTTACTGTGAGTTACTAACCCTAACCCTGCAGTGTGTTACTGTGTGTTACTAACCCTAACCCTGCAGTGTGTTACTGTGTGTTTCTAACCCTAACCCTGCAGTGTGTTACTGTGTGTTACTAACCCTAACACTGCAGTGTGTTACTGTGTGTTACTAACCCTAACCCTGCAGTGTGTTACTGTGTGTTTCTAACCCTAACCCTGCAGTGTGTTACTGTGTGTTACTAACCCCAACCCTGCAGTGTGTTACTGTGTGTTTCTAACCCTAACCCTGCAGTGTGTTACTGTGTGACTAACCCTAACCCTGCAGTGTGTTATTGTGTGTTACTAAACCTAACCCTGCAGTGTGTTACTGTGAGTTACTAACCCTATCCCTGCAGTGTGTTACTGTGTGTTACTGTGTGTTACTAACCCTGCAGTGTGTTAATGTGTGTTACTAACCTTAAGCATGCAGTGTGTTACTGTGTGTTACTAACCCTAACCCTGCAGTGTGTTACTGTGAGTTACTAACCCTAACCCTGCAGTGTGTTACTGTGAGTTACTAACCCTAACCCTGCAGTGTGTTACTGTGAGTTACTAACCCTAACCCTGCAGTGTGTTACTGTGTGTTTCTAACCCTAACCCTGCAGTGTGTTACTGTGTGTTTCTAACCCTAACCCTGCAGTGTGTTACTGTGTGTTACTAACCCTAACCCTGCAGTGTGTTACTGTGTGTTACTAAACCTAACCCTGCAGTGTGTTACTGTGTGTTTCTAACCCTAACCCTGCAGTGTGTTACTGTGTGTTACTAACCCCAACCCTGCAGTGTGTTACTGTGTGTTTCTAACCCTAACCCTGCAGTGTGTTACTGTGTGTTACTAACCCTAACCCTGCAGTGTGTTATTGTGTGTTACTAAACCTAACCCTGCAGTGTGTTACTGTGAGTTACTAACCCTAACCCTGCAGTGTGTTACTGTGTGTTACTGTGTGTTACTAACCCTGCAGTGTGTTAATGTGTGTTACTAACCTTAAGCATGCAGTGTGTTACTGTGTGTTACTAACCCTAACCCTGCAGTGTGTTACTGTGAGTTACTAACCCTAACCCTGCAGTGTGTTACTATGTGTTACTAACCCTAACCCTGCAGTGTGTTACTGTGAGTTACTAACCCTAACCCTGCAGTGTGTTACTGTGAGTTACTAACCCTAACCCTGCAGTGTGTTACTGTGTGTTACTAACCCTAACCCTGCAGTGTGTTACTGTGTGTTTCAAACCCTAACCCTGCAGTGTGTTACTGTGTGTTTCTAACCCTAACCCTGCAGTGTGTTACTGTGTGTTACTAACCCTAACCCTGCAGTGTGTTACTGTGTGTTACTAACCCTAAACCTGCAGTGTGTTACTGTGTGTTTCTAACCCTAACCCTGCAGTGTGTTACTGTGTGTTACTAACCCTAAACCTGCAGTGTGTTACTGTGTGTTACTAACCCCAACCCTGCAGTGTTACTGTGTGTTTCTAACCCTAACCCTGCAGTGTGTTACTGTGTGTTACTAACCCTAACCCTGCAGTGTGTTATTGTGTGTTACTAACCCTAACCCTGCAGTGTGTTACTGTGAGTTACTAACCCTAACCCTGCAGTGTGTTACTGTGTGTTACTGTGTGTTACTAACCCTGCAGTGTGTTAATGTGTGTTACTAACCTTAAGCATGCAGTGTGTTACTGTGTGTTACTAACCCTAACCCTGCAGTGTGTTACTGTGAGTTACTAACCCTAACCCTGCAGTGTGTTACTATGTGTTACTAACCCTAACCCTGCAGTGTGTTACTGTGAGTTACTAACCCTAACCCTGCAGTGTGTTACTGTGTGTTACTAACCCTAACCCTGCAATGTGTTACTGTGTGTTACTAACCCTAACCCTGCAGTGTGTTACTGTGTGTTACTAACCCAAACCCTGCAGTGTGTTACTGTGTGTTACTGTGTGTTACTAACCCTAACCCTGCAGTGTGTTACTGTGTGTTACTAACCCTAACCCTGCAGTGTGTTACTTTGTGTTACTAACCCTGCAGTGTGTTACTGTGTGTTACTAACCCTAACCCTGCAGTGTGTTACTGTGTGTTACTAACCCTAACTCGGCAGTGTGTTACTGTGTGTTACTAACCCTAACCCTGCAGTGTGTTACTGTGTGTTTCTAACCCTAACCCTGCAGTGTGTTACTGTGTGTTTCTAACCCTAACCCTGCAGTGTGTTACTGTGTGTTGCTAACCCTAACCCTGCAGTGTGTTACTGTGTGTTACTAACCCTAACCCTGCAGTGTGTTACTGTGTGTTTCTAACCCTAACCCTGCAGTGTGTTACTGTGTGTTACTAACCCTAACCCTGCAGTGTGTTACTGTGTGTTACTAACCCTAACCCTGCAGTGTGTTACTGTGTGTTACTAACCCTGCAGTGTGTTACTGTGTGTTACTAACCCTGCAGTGTGTTACTGTGTGTTACTAACCCTGCAGTGTGTTACAGTGTGTTACTAACCCTAACCCTGTAGTGTGTTACTGTGTGTTACTAACCCTAACCCTGCAGTGTGTTACTGTGTGTTTCTAACCCCAACCCTGCAGTGTGTTACTGTGTGTTTCTAACCCTAACCCTGCAGTGTGTTACTGTGTGTTACTAACCCTAACCCTGCAGTGTGTTACTGTGTGTTACTAACCCTAACCCTGCAGTGTGTTACTGTGTGTTTCTAACCCTAACCCTGCAGTGTGTTACTGTGTGTTACTAACCCTAACCCTGCAGTGTGTTACTGTGTGTTTCTAACCCTAACCCTGCAGTGTGTTACTGTGTGTTACTAACCCTAACCCTGCAGTGTGTTACTGTGTGTTACTAACCCTAACCCTGCAGTGTGTTACTGTGTTTCTAACCCTAACCCTGCAGTGTGTTACTGTGAGTTAGTAACCCTAACCCTGCAGTGTGTTACTGTGTGTTACTAGCCCTAACCCTGCAGTGTGTTACTGTGTGTTACTAACCCTAACCCTGCAGTGTGTTACTGTGTGTTAGTAACCCTGCAGTGTGTTACTGTGTGTTAGTAACCCTGCAGTGTGTTACTGTGTGTTACTAACCCTGCAGTGTGTTACTGTGTGTTACTAACCCTAACCCTGCAGTGTGTTACTGTGTGTTACTAACCCTAACCCTGCAGTGTGTTACTGTGTGTTACTAACCCTGCAGTGTGTTACTGTGTGTTACTAACCCTGCAGTGTGTTACTGTGTGTTACTAACCCTGCAGTGTGTACCCACCGAGCTGTTCTGACACTGTACAGAGGAGCTGTTGAAGCGCAGGGCGGTGACACGGTGGCTGACCCCCTGGATGTGGAGGACACACTCGTACCCCCGCTGGCCAGACTGGGGCTGGGGAAGGTTCCGGGCCTTCAGGGTGATGGGCTTCACCTCCCCAGCTGGGATCAGAATCTCCTCCGACCGCACCAGCTGAGGACAGTCCTAGAGAGGGGGTGGGGAAGGTTAAAGGTCAAAGGTCAAATAAACTAACAGACACAACAATCACAGTGGATACACACAAACAACAAACACACGCAGCAGACATACATAGAAGCTAGCTGGCTAACATTGTATATTTCCCTGGATGAAAGAACAAAAGCCCTTGACATGAGAAGGAGTGATGGAGGGAGAGGGGAGGGAGGTAGCAGGGTCAAACTGGCCATAGAGGCTGGTGCTGGAGATTGTTGGCTGCTCCACTTCTTCTACTCCAAAGCCTTTCTCACATAATAGGATCACCTCGGAGGGTCAATCTTCTAAAATGGCAGCCAGTGCTTTGTCACTGATGACAACAGACAGCGGGAGGAAACATCTGCAGGATCATAAAACTGGGGGAGGCCAATAATAGCTACAGCTGTGTGTGGGTGTGTATGTGTGTGTGTGTGTATCAGTCAGTGCTGCCACAGTCGGTCTCTTTGGAGTGTGTCAAAAGGGAAGTGTGAAGAGAGAGGCCACTGTCCTCCTGTCCTTTGCAGCAGTAGTCTGTTCTCACTCTCAGACAGACAGATCAGTGTGTTACTTTACACCCAGATAGATAGATAGATAGATAGATAGATAGATAGATAGATAGATAGATAGATAGATAGATAGATAGGCGGTAAACACACTCCACTGTCACAGAGAGCGAGAGGAGAGGAAGTGTGTGTGTGTGTGTGTGTGTGTCAGTGGAGGCTGCTGAGGGGAAGACGGCTCATAATAATGGCTGGAACGGAGTAAATGGAATGGCATCAAACACATGGAAACCGTTTGATGTATTTGATCCCATTCCCCGTATCCCGCTCCAGCCATTACCACGTGTCCGTCCTCCCCAATTAAGGTGCCACCAACCTCCTGTGGTGTGTGTATGGTATGTACCTCGGAGGCGTTGACGCGTCCCTCCTGGAAGGAGCAGCTGGAGGGGTCATGGGTACACAGGTTACGGTACTTGCACCAGTGGCAGCGGAAGGCACTGTTCACACAGGACAGACATCTGGAGACAGAGGACAAACAGATGGACAGGACAGACACTCAGGAATCTGCACCAGTCAAGTGGGAGGAGGTGGCACAAAACGGGCATGAATTGCCAAGGAGGAAACAAGTGCAGCAGATCCCAAGTGGGCACCTGCTGTTGATGCCCTTGTGGTTGGCACGGTACCTCCTAGATCCTACAGGAAGTGTGCCAACCTAGCGCTCCAACTAGTTTCTAGTGGTTTCCTAACCTGTCTGTGTGAATAGAGGCAAAGCAGCTACAGCCGGCCCCGGGACACAGAGGGCACTATTGTTTTCTTATTTAGTGCACTTTGTTTGACCTGGTCCCTGGTGAAACGTAGTATTCTAAATAGGGAACAAGATGCCATTTGGGACGAACCACAGCGACTGAAGCAGAGTCAGGGAGGTAAAGTGAGTAATGGGGATGAATAATATGTTGGCACAGCTTGATCCTGTCATTACCGTTAGGCCAGTGTTATTGTAATGTGGTTGTAATTACCAGCTGGCATGGTGCCTGCGTGCTGCCATAGATGCCCTGGGCATGGTGGGCATGGGGGTGGGTAGAGATATGGCTGGCATCCTCTATGTAGGCATACTGCATCTATAACCACCTCAAACAATGGCTATGTGTTCATCCTCTCTAGGATGAGATGAGGGAGGAGGGGTAGAGAATGTTGAGGGATGGCAGGGAAACAGCAGACACATACTTGGGCATAAGATGATGTCAGGGTGTGTGCGTGTTTCTGTGCCAATGTCATGACTCAGACCTCTCAGGAAGGGAGGAAGGGGACAGTGTTGCGTAGTCTAGCAGTCAGCATGTTTGCTACTACTACCATTACAAGCATCATCATGATGGAAGCCTTGGCCTGATACTCTGTTCCCCTGATAAGCTGTCCCCCTGATACTCTGTCCCCCTGATACTCTGTCCCCCTGATACTCTGTCCCCCTGATACTCTGTCCCCCTGATACTCTGTCCCCTAAAGCCGTTCTCACATTGGCACTTTAAAGTGACTCAAATCCCATTTATTTGTCCCATTCATATCTGTTTTTCTCCCTGCAGTTTGAACAGCCAAAAACCACCTACAATTGTAGGTGGAAATGAAAGACAAATCTGATTCCTGGCCATGTGACTTGTGTCTGAACAGTCAAATTTGATTAATTTGCCCTCAAATGGTTAGACTGTTATTCAGTATATCTTGTTGCTTGCTGGCTACTCTGTTGACAGTTTGACAAGAACATGTGGTAGATAACTAGCTTGGTAATTGTTTACAAACAAATGAGTGAATGTTCTAGAAAGCTAAACAGCTACCTAGCTAGCTAGTTGACTGCTGTAGATAGTGAAAAAGGACTAGTGACCAATCTGATTTGGTCACTTGTAACTTGCTGTTTGGACAGCCAGTAGTCCAAAAGAGATTTTTAAAACAAAACTGATTTGAGCATCAAGGCCTGCAGTGTGAACAAGGCTCAAGGGTTGTGTCACTGTGATGTTGATTAAAATGGTTGTACAATTTTCTGACAAGAGGTCCATGTCTCTATGACTGCATCTGAAAGGGCATCCTATTTCCTATATAGTGCACTACTTTTGACCAGAACCGTATGAGGGCCCTAGTCAAACGTAGTGCACGATATAGGGTGCTGGGGACTGATTCAGACTAACCCCACAGTATGACTGGTACAGTAACTAGTCCCTCCTTATAGTCTTACTGTACAGTATAATGAGGAGTTGATTGTTGGACTGATGTATAGTCTAATTGAGCTTTTCCAGGCTGGATAAATGATGCAGACTTGTTTATGCTGAAATATTCATCAGATCAAAAACATGGGAGGATTTAATTCAGAAGAATGAGGCTGATTCGCCCGCTGGTATAGCAGTGTGGGTGGGTGTGTGTGCACAGCTCTGTGTGTGTGTGTGTGCGTGCACAGCTCTGTGTGTGTGTGTGTGTGTGTGTGTTTACTGCCTGATTATCTGAGTAGATGTGGGAGCTCTTAATAGAGTACACTGTGACTTTGTGTACCACTCAGACAGGCTCCTCAGACTGTGACTTGTGTTCCACTCAGACAGGCTCCTCAGACTGTGACTTGTGTTCCACTCAGACAGGCTCCTCAGACTGACTTCAGACACAAGGACATAGTCAGACACTGACACTACAGGGGAGGGGAGGGGCTGAAGACAGAGGGCCATGACATCCAACAGAGCCAGTTGCAGACTCTGAGCAGAAAATAAACAGGCTTCCCCAAAGTAACCGTTGTAGAGCTGATGGGAGGGAGCAGCTTGCATTAGACATCACAGGGGCTATTTTAGGCTGGGAGGTTGAGTCTCCCAGCCTAAAAGGCAAGGTGTAGGGACACCGTAACATATTCACACAGTGTTGATTCAGTAGTGTGGCCCTAGACTGCAGGGCTCCAGGGTCCTTCACAAATGCTGATCTAGAAGCAGGTCACCCCCTGTCAATATCTAATCTAATAGGGAAAACTGATGCTAGATCAGCAGTGAATACCGACCCAGGACTGCAGGAGTAGATGAGGAAGATACTCACAGTTGGTGAACACTGCAGTTGTAGAACTTGACCTCCGTGCTGATGACCATCTGACCAGTCTCCTTAGAGTTGAGCCTCAACTCTACACCTGACCAGTCTAGAGAGAGAGAGGGGGATAGCGAGAGAGAGACAGGGAGAGCGAGACATGGAGAGAGAGAGCGAGAGAGGGAGAGAGAGAGAGAGGAGAGAGAGAGCGAGACAGGGAGAGAGAGAGTGAGAGAGGGAGAGAGCGAGAGAGGAGAGAGAGAGCGAGACAGAGAGGAGAGAGAGAGGAGAGAGAGAGCGAGACATGGAGAGAGAGAGCGAGAGAGGGAGAGAGAGAGAGAGGAGAGAGAGAGCGAGACAGGGAGAGAGAGAGCGAGAGAGGGAGAGAGCGAGAGAGGAGAGAGCGAGACAGGGAGAGAGAGAGAGAGAGAGAGAGAGAGAGAGAGAGAGAGAGAGAGAGACAGGGAGAGCGAGAGAGAGAGAGGAGAGCGAGAGAGAGAGAGGAGAGAGAGAGAGAGGACAGAGAGAGAGAGAGAGAGAGAGAGAGAGAGAGAGAGAGAGAGAGAGAGAGAGAGAGAATGATGAATGAAGCACTTATACAAATTACACACTATAACATGTAGCAGCTTGTACCAACCCTTCCTGGATTCAATATAACCTGCTTAGAATACAAATGGAGAGACACAAACACAACACCCCTCTTTTTCTTGAAGTCTATCTTTTCAGTTTCTCAAGAACACATCCCTCCTCTTTCTCTAGCAGTCTCTCTATCCCTTGGGGTTCTATATTCCCCTCAGTACTCTATCCTTCCCCTCCCCCAGTTTCTATCCTTCCTTCAGTCCGTCCTTCTGTCTGTCTGCTTGTTCACCCTCTCAGTCCCCTGGAGGCCTGGAAGGGACCCAGAGGGCAGGTAGCGGGCAGTGGGGTACCGGGTGCCAGTCTCTGCTCTGGGACAGCTGGGTCTGAGGTGGGTCTGAGTGGCTACCAGGTACCCGCTGAGGTCCAAGCTGACCCATCCGGCCGGCCACTCATCCCACACAAACACACATCTCATCCCACACTCTGAGTCACACAACACCTACACACGCACAGTATAACCCATGTTTTCTCCTTTTTATTTGAATATGTTTGGCAGGTAGCCTAGCAGTTAAGCGTATTGGGCCAGTAACCGAAAGGTTCGAATCCCTGAGCCGGCAAGGTGGAGAATTCTGTCGTTCTGCCCATGAGCAAGGCAGTTTACCCCCAACAACAACTGGGCACATTGGATGTTGATTAATGCAGCCCCCATGCACCTCTCTGATTCAGAGGGGTTGGGTTAAATACGGAAGACACATTTCGGTTGAATGCATTCAGTTGTGCAACTAACTAGGTATCGTCTTTCCATTTCCCTCTTAGTCTCTCCATTTCCAGCATTTTAGAAAATGACCATCTGGGACTGCAGTGATTTGGCAGTGTGTGGTCCTTAATCAGAATAACAAACTCATAGTTATTCTACTATAAAGACAAAGGGAAATATCTGTGTTATGAACAATGCTGCTGTGTTTTCTCTCTCTCTCCATGTCAGATCACAGAATGATGTGATGTGTAAAGTGGAAAGCAGGCTTGGGCTCAGACGGTTCATAGTGTGGGAGGTTTTAATGAACTTAAGTACATTGTTCTCTCTCACTGCACCTGTTGGGGATATGTTTTTCCACACACCAGACTGAACAGTGCATTTCAGCTTTCCATCACATCATCTATTTGGCAACTACTAGCGTTGGGCCAGTAACCGAAAGGTTTGTGATTCGAATACCCGAGCCAACAAGGTAAAAAATCTGTCGATGTCCCCTTGAGCAAGACACTTTTGCCCGAGGCGATGAACTACTATGGCTGACCCTGTAAAACAGCACTTTTCACTGCACCTATCTGGTGTATGTGACAATAAAACTAAACTAATTAAGTATGAACCCCAATTAGAGACAACGATTACCAGCTGCCTCTAATTGGGAATCATACACAAACACCAACATAGAAAGATAAACCTAGAACCCCACATAGAAATAATAAACTAGACTAAACACCCCTAGTCACGCCCTGACCTACTCTACCATAGAAAATATAGGCTTTCTATGATCAGGATGTGGCATTCTGTTAAATGAAGGATATTCCATGTGAGAAATTGCCAAGCAACTGAAGATCTTGTACAATGATGTGTACTACTCCCTTCACAGAACAGTGCAAACTGGCTCTAACCAGAATATAAAGAGGAGTGGGAGGCCCTGGTGCACAACTGAGCAAGAGGACAAGTACATTAGAGCGTCTAGTTTGAGAAACAGACACCTCACAAGTCCTCAACTGGCAGCTTCATTAAATAGTACCCGCAAAACACCAGTCTCAACATCAACATTGAAGAGGCGACTCCTAGATGCTGGCCTTCTAGGCAGAGTTGCAAAGAAAAAGCCATATCTCAGATTGACCAATAAAATAAAATATTATGATGGGCAAAAGAACACAGACACTGGACAGAGGATAATTGGAAAAAAAAGTGTAATCGACAGACTAATCTAAGTTTGAGCTGTTCGGATCACAAAGAAGAACATTCATGCTGAAGTAGTGCTTGACACCATCTGTCAAGCATGGTGGAGGCAATGTTATGGTCTGGGGGTGCTTTGGTGGTGACAAAGTGGGAAATTTGTACAGGGTAAAAGGGATCTTGAAGAAGGAAGGCTATCACCCCATTTTGCAACGCCATGCGATACGTTGTGGACGGTGCTTAATTGGAGCCAATTTCCTCCTACAACAGGACATTGACCAAAAGCACAACTCCAAACAATGCAATATCTATTTAGGGAAGAAGCAGTCAGCTGGTATTCTGTTTATAATGGAGTGGCCAGCACAGTCACCGGATCTCAACCCTATTCAGCTGTTGTGGGAGCAGCTTGACCTTATGGTACGTAAGAAGTGCCCATCAAGCCAATCCAATTTGTGGGAGGTGCTTCAGGAAGCATGGGATGAAATCTCTTCAGATTACCTCAACAAATTGACTACTAGAATGCCAAAGGTCTGTAAGGCTGTAATTGCGGCAAATGGAGGATTCTTTAACGAAAGCAAAGTTTGAAAGACACAATTATTATTTCAATTAAAAATCATTACTTATAACCTTGTCAACGTCTTGACTATATTTCCTATTCATTTTGCAACTAATTTCATGTATGTTTTAATGGAAAACAAGGACATTTCCAAACTTTTGAACGGTAGTGAATGTTGTTCCTGTGTCTGCCATTTTGTTTCCCTCTCAGGCAGATAAAACCTCCTTTCCCTCTTTCACTCCGTCCTTCCTCCCTCCCTTCCCTAGCTCCTCCACTGTCACCCTCCCTCTCATCCCTCTCTCCCCCTTCCTTCACTTTCATTACTTCTGCACATGATCAATGTGTATCTGGTCAATAACCTCTCCCCTGGTTGTTTGTAAGGTAGGTAGGTAGGTAGGTGGCCGGCTAGTCCTGGCTGATGAGGGGCAGGGTGTGTGTATGAGGTGGGATTGAGAGGGAGATTATGAGGGGATAAACTGACATTTACCTGGGGGAGAGACATTCACATAAGCCCCCACATGCCACCGACTTGGTGACTGTTGGGTAAACATGGCTGACATTTTAGTCTCAGAGATGGGATTACATCACTGTGACAGCACACACATACACAAACAAACAAACAAATAGTGTGTGTAATCATCTACAGTGATTGTATGTGTGTGTGTGATCACCAATGACGTCACACATGAATATTACATGTTCTACATTTGATACATGTGGAGCTCTGAAATATTTCAGTGCTCATAAATCCTGGGCTCAAAACCTGGCTCTCTAGCAGAAAGAAAAATCTAGCAGAGAAAAATAACCTTGGGTTAGGCCTATTTACCTTACTTGGAAAGGCACATCAATACACCATCTAGTTTTTTAAAATGTATTCAGATTTTTTTTATACAATACATAAACTTACAGATGCACATAAACAACGTCACTTATTGCTCACACCCACCAACTCACACCCCCACCTCCAGCGCCCGTATTACTCTCAGCAATATTTTTTATTTAACCTTTATTTAACTAGGCAAGTCAGTTAAGATCACATTCTTATTTACAATGACGACTTAAGCATGGACGATGCTGGGTCAATTATGTGCCACCCTATGGGACTCCCAATCACAGCCGGATGTGATGCAGGCTGGATTCGAACCAGGTACTGCAGTGACACCTCTATACACTGATATGGAGTGTCTTAGACCACTGCGCCACTCAGCCTCATACTGCACCATGTTGTGTCTCTCTGTCGCCCACACACTTTCAACATTTACATAATAAATCATTTGACATTTCCATTGTGTTAACGATGGAGGATTGATTTACAGTTTGGAAGTATACGTTTTTTCAAGATGATTGACGAGAAAAGTATGGTCCAACCCATTGGGTATCTCACTACACCCCCATATGCCATGTCTGGAAGTATACAGATAGACAGGTTAACAGTACATTTACATTGTAATACTTCTCAGACAACTTTCTAACTCTTGTGGTGGTTCATTTCTTTACTATCAAATGAGGAGAGACAAACATATCACACAAGTCAGAGTTATACTTAAACTCAATCTTTAATAATAAGAGCTTTGCAATAGCAATGACTTTCAACGATTCACCATTTCAAATGATCCGTTGAGAGTCATAAAACAAAAGTACAAAGGTCTTTGAAAGCCAAGATACACCCCTTTCAACCTACATGACGAACAACAGATACATAGAATGTTCACAAGGTTAAGACTCCAAACTGGAACCATCTCTTCCTGGTACAGTATAGAGCAGAAACATTAACTCATGTTCTCTGGAATGTTCTTTAGGTTTTATCACCCAAAGACATGGTAAATCTCCTCTGTCAGTGTTATCTCATAGAGGCCCATCCTCAGTAGAACACACACACACAATAGTTAACAGAACACTCTATTCTGTCGAATAAAACAACCATTATAACGCAATACAAGCATTATAACATAATCTTGCAATTTCCCTGACACTCTGCCCATGACTTTTGGACTATATAGCATTCCCAGAAGGCATGGGTTATTGAGTCACTGTTAGTTTTACACTAAGACAGGACTCTGCTGTTGTGCTGTAGAATTTGTGTAATACATTTTATACATTCGTTTATACTGGATTTCCGTAAAATTGTTAGTTACATTTTGTTAGTTAGATATGCAAAACATTGCAGAGAGCCTATAATACATATCATATGAATATATTTTCTGACTCAAATGGGGTTCCCTCAAGATTACTCTGAAATGTCTTGATATGAAACTTTTAAGTAATGAAAATATCTACATTGGTCCGTCCAAAATAGCTTTTTAATTCTGTCATGGAAATAAATGTATTTCCTGTTACCAAGTCATTTATGGTTTCTATGCTTTTAGTTTTCCATGTAGACCATTCTATCAGTGAATTGTGAAAAGCTATCCAAGGACTGTACGGGTTATGTTTTTAAGGAGTGATATTGGTTATACTGTTCTTAACTCGGAAGTTATTAATGTTCTTAGCTTTATACTTAGAAAATATACGCACAAAAAGTTTCTGGGGGTGAGCATGTGCCTCTTCAATATGTACCCACTGTTCCTTTTTAATGCATTTAACTATATGTCCCAAGAAAAAGCCTTGGGTAGCGAGTTGACACAACTCCAAGACTGGAAGTTTAAAACCATCCGCAGACTTAGGAAGGTGTACACCATCTTGTTCAATGCAACCTTTACTAGCTTACCATCCCTGAGCTATTCCTTGTCTACCTCCCCATTATCAGTCTGTCCTACCCTGTACCTCTACACTGACCTCAGTGCTGTGTTAGCCCCATGTGAGGGCAGTAATGTGGGCAGCTCTATCCGGACACAGGCCCTGGTCCCTGGTCATCCATCCTCCAGGTTTCTTAATGAGGCCAGGGCTGGTGTGGAGCACACTCCCCAGCCAGGGGGACTGGTCTGCGGGCTGGGGGAGCTCATTAGGCTGCCTGGATCATCACCCACGTGAGGCTTTGGATCGATGATGGGACCAGATGTGGGATTAGTGAATGGAGACCAGTGTGTGTGTTAGAGAGTGGAGACGGACAGAGGGAACATCGAACATCTCATTAACACACGACTCTACAGGAGCTTATAAATAGCAGAGAGAGGGAGGAAAAGAAGGAAGATAAATAATGGTTGTAATGCCACAGCCCGCTGCTGTACTGTGTACAACTGTATGGCTCAAAGCCAACAATCACCTTGACTTTAATGGCAGTTCATCTAAGTGAATCTAGCTAGTATGGAATCGAGGAACATAATTGTTTTCCATTGGTGATTGTGATTGCCTCCTTCGCCAGATACATCAGGTGCATGTGTGCATCTACCTTGGTCAGCAGGTATGAGAGGAACATGCATGTGTGTATCTACCTTGGTCAGCAGGTATGAGAGGAACATGCATGTGTGCATCTACCTTGGTCAGCAGGTATGAGAGGAACATGCATGTGTGTATCTACCTTGGTCAGCAGGTATGAGAGGAACATGCATGTGTGTATCTACCTTGGTCAGCAGGTATGAGAGGTACATGCATGTGTGTATCTACCTTGGTCAGCAGGTATGAGAGGAACATCCTTAGCGGCGGGGGACAGACAGAAGATCTGGTTACCGCTGACCTGTCCCTCCACCTCTGTCAGGTTTCCAAAGGAACAGGTGATCCCAGCTGCCAGGTCTGGGACATCAGACACCTTCACCAGCAACTGCATAGAGAGAGGAAGAAACCACACATTACACCTTCACATAGGAACAACCACACATTACACCTCACATAGGAACAACCACACATTACACCTCACATAGGAACAACCACACATTACACCTCACATAGGAACAACCACACATTACACCTCACATAGGAACAACCACACATTACACCTCACATAGGAACAACCACACATTACACCTCACATAGGAACAACCACACATTACACCTCACATAGGAACAAGAACACATTACACCTCACATAGGAACAACCACACATTACACCTCACATAGGAACAACCACACATTACACCTCAGACAGGAACAACCACACATTATACCTCACATTACACCTCACATAGGAACAACCACACATTACACCTCACATAGGAACAACCATATATTACACCTCAGACAGGAACAACCACACATTACACCTCAGACAGGAACAACCACACATTACACCTCACATAGGAACAACCACACCTCACATAGGAACAACCACACATTACACCTCACATAGGAACAACCACACATTACACCTCACATAGGAACAATCACACATTACACCTCACATAGGAACAACCACACATTACACCTCACATAGGAACAACCACACATTACACCTCACATAGGAACAACCACACATTACACCTCACATAGGAACAA